>NW_007258448.1:576233-626433 GCF_000164805.1 Carlito syrichta | reverse complement strand
CAGCAGGCCAGGAGCGGCTACTGCACTCCAGTCTGGGCGACAGAGTGAGACTCCAACTCAAAAAAAAAAGAAAAAATATAAATAGTAAACCAGGAAAAACAGTTGTAAGTTTCACAACAAAGGATAACTATCTTTGTAATAATCACAGGAAAAAGTCTCCACATTAAAAAAAGGACATACATAGACCATTCACAAAAAGAAAAATGCATTGGGCCAACAAACACAAGTAAACTGTTCAATCTCACTAACAACTAAATAGATACAGGTTAAACAAATACATGCAGATTGGCAGAAATTAAAATAATTAGGGGCTGAGCATGGTAGCTCACTCTGTTAATCCAAGAATTTCAGGAAACTGAGGTAGGAGTATCGCTTGAGCCCAGAAGTTCAAGACCAGCCTAAGCAACAGTGAAACCATGCCTCTAAAAAAAAAAAAAAAAAAAAAAAATTCAGTCGAGCATGATGGCACATGACTGTCGTCCCAGCTTCTCAGGAGATGCTTTAAGATCACTTGAACCCAGGAGTTTGAGGCTGTGGTGAGCTGTGATTGTGCCACTGCATTAGAGTCTGGGCGACAGAGTGAGACCCCAACTCAGAAGAAAAAAAAATTTAAAAAATATCTAGGGCTCTACAAGTGTTTGTAAGTAATCCGAACAGATATAACAAACTAAGACAATTTCTAGTGTTAACTTGAAATAAATATTTCTTATACATTTTATTTCATTACTTGACCATAATCTCAGTCAATTTAATTATAGCTACTTACAAAATACATGTTTTAGGGGCAACTCCCAGAGTAGTATTCCACTGGCAACAGAAGTTTTATAATGGATCAAAAAATCAGTACTACTGCCGACCCAAAGACTACCAGGTCACTTCTGAATAGGAACCACTGTTCACTTAATAGTCATTCCTTGATATCAGCTGCTATGGTACAAAAACTACAACAGTACAAACTGTAAGCAAACAGGATCCACTAGAGTTTCTCTCTGAAGACATCTCTCAATCTGGCTCCGGGATCTTCTGCTATCTATTTGCAACTTTTAAGTCACTACTTTTACCCTGGTCATGACTTATTAAAAGCAGGTATATCCTCTAGGATGCACTGATTTACAGTATTAACTCCAGGATAAGCAAAACTTCCATTTAAAAAATAAGCAATTCATCAATAAAAATCATGTCAAATATTAAATACAAAGCTGTTCATATGTCTTTCCCTATTGCTAATCATATATCCCTGGAAAATAAATAAGAGAAGGAACCACCAGTTGATAGTTGCTTCAGGAAAGTTGTCCTCTTGTTCCCACTCTCACTTTCTCCTTTACTAACCCATACCTGTGACCTAATGAAATTCTATAGAATCTCAAAACGAGAACTATCAGTACATGAAGTGGCAGATTCCAGAATTTTAACCATCCTTTCACTTAGTAAGGAATAGAACCAGTTAACAGCAATGATGACCTAGTTGTAGAGAAAGAAGTTTAATATGATCCAAAAGAAACTTCAGAAGTTCCAAATCTGTTAAAAGCAAGGATACCACAAAAGCAACTTAACAAAAAAGACAGAAGCCAACTAAAATGGTTCACTATGAAAAGCAAGCTTTTTTGCCCTAGTGAAGAAGGCGACCACCTAAGAAGGTGACTGAAAATCAAAATCAGTTACCCTCTTACAAATAAATGGTCAAATCACTCATTTTGGACTGACAAGTCAGAAAAAACTTCTATACAGAGAAATTACTCCAGAAGGAGTTCCCGGAGAGTTAGGATTATATAGCTTAACTCGACTTAAAGTCTCCTGCTTACCAAAAAAAAAAAAAAAAAAAAGGCGTAACAGAAAGAGAAGTGCTAGATACAGCATTAACAAATCTGAATAAATTTAAAGTCAATGTCAACTAAGTAGAATAATTTCATTAAAAGTCCAAGATGGTAAAGAGTTTTTCTTAAAGTTTTAAGAAAAAATACAGGGAAAAAAAACCCAAAAAAACCCCCTAAAAGCTACTTCTAGATTAATCAGATTTCACTATCATTAACAAGTTACATAGTTACATATATATGTATATGTACATAATAAAAATTTACAAAATGTTACAAAAGTTATACAATTACATACATAATAAAATGTACTTTATTTTTACTGTAAAAGGCTAAATGTCTCATCTAAATAATGAATAATCAAGGATGATAGCAATAGACACAAGAATGCACTACAGTGGAAAGAACAGACCAGAGAACAAAAAGAAGACCCAGTTTTTTTTTTTTTTGAGTTGGAGTCTCACTCTGTCGCCCAGGCGGGAGTGCTGTGGCACACTCACGGCCATCCCAGAGTCAACCTGCTGGGCTCTGGCGATCCTTCTGCCTCAGTCTTCCAAGTAGCTGGAACTACAGGTGCGAGCTACCACGCCCAACTAATTTTTTTTCTTTTTTGGATTTATAGTAGAGACAAGGTCTCGCCAAATTGCCTGTGCTGGTCTTGAACCCATGGGTTCTGGCAATCCACTCGCCTCGGCCTCCCAAAGTGCTGGGATTATAGGCTGAACCACCGAGCCCAGCCTGAAGACCTAGATTTGAATTTCACTTCTAGTCTTGAGTTTAAGCAAGTTATTTCTACATGCTAATCCTTTATTTCTCCATCTACTAGGATGACTCATATGAAATTGTCATTTTTATACCTTTTTGCCCCTTCAAAAGTATTTGATACAACCTCCTGACTGAAATGTCCTTTTCTCATGGTCTCCGTGATATCACCTCGTTCAGGTATTCCTACCACCTTTCTCATCCCTGCTTTGCCTCCCCAGAGATTCCTCTTTCTGTTCCTCAAGTATTGCATTCCTCATAGTTCTATCCTAAAACTAGTCCACAATACTAATACATAGAGTCTAATCTATGTAATTGTCCAGGTCCATGACAGGTACCTCAAGTGACTATATGCTGACGATTCAAAAATTTCTATTTTCTTTTTAGGAGGCAACTTCTGAAGGGACCAGGTATCTATGGAAAACAAGGCAAGACAGAAAGATTCCACAATAGAAACCACATTGAGAAAGGTCTAGACTTTGAAAACATCTCTTTCATGCAAGAATTTGGAGTGGTTTGTGGCAAAACAATGCTCCTGCTGAGAATAAGGACAAGTAAAATACAACCAGCATCAATTTAGAGGTATCAGAGAACTGTTTAAGCACAGAGGACTCGCGGAGAGGAGAGAGCCTTGAAGAGACTGGTCATTTTGCATTCACTTTACTCATGGGCCCATTTGTTGATTCTGGGAAAGGGCAAGATGCTAAGAATTATGGCTTTGCCCAGGTAGAAGGCTGTTTCTTGAAGCCAGAAAAACACGTAGCGCTATTACTAACAGCCTTTCAGAAAAGACACAATTAGAGACATCGAGGACTTCAAACACACAGCCTATGTTCCCCTCAAAATATCTGCATATGCTGAGTTTGCCTAGGCAGGAGCCTGACGGGTTAACTGAAGGGCCTCTCAAAGGCAGAGCAGAGTTTTTGGCAATCCCTCAGGACTAAGGAGACAAGCACTAGAGTCTATAACCTGCTATGAACATACCAGGCTCCCACTTGAAAGCCCTGGGTGGCTATGCCCTAGGAGTGTTAAAAAAGTAGAAAGAAGTTTACTCAAACTGTGGAGGCAACCTCAACTCAATTCAGGGACTGAGAGGAGTAAAGCATCTAGCTCTATCTGCCTAGCAAAGGAAAATGTAAGCTCTCCCTCGAAAAAGAAGGCACCATCTGCTGCAGCTCTGTCCAGTAGAAAACTAAAGTGGGCCCAAAACAGGAGCAATCTATGTCATTACATATTTTCTAGTGGCCACATTACAAATTAAAAATAAATAGGTAAAATTAAATTTATATTTAGCATATCCAAAACATCACTTCAACATGTGATGAATATGAAAGGTTATTAATAAGATATTTTAATTTGTAAAAAATTTTTTCCAGTCTGACAATTAATCAGAAATTATTATAATTGCCACAATTAATAAGAAGTAAAGATTTTTAAAAAATGAAAAGATAAATAATTTCATCTGAGAGTTACGATATGTTTTCAATGAAAATTTTAAAGTTGAACAATAAAATATTTGTAATAAAAAATTCATTAGATTGGTTTAGCAGATTACACAAATATCAGAAGACAAAATAGACAAGTTTCTTGAAAAATACAATTTATCAAAGCTAATAGAAAGAAGAAAAAAAAAGTCTGTGTAGAATTATATTTATTAAAGAAACTGACTCGTAATTTAAAATCTATCACAAAACTTCAGTCCCAGATGGCTTTACCAGTCAAATTAGCTTCTTTCAAATATTTAAAGAAGTGACATCAATTTTGCACAAAGGTTCTTAGAGAAAAGGGAGAAACACTTTAAAACTATGTTTATAGATCCTACACAATTTTGTTTCTGAAGCTTGATAAGGAAAGCAAAATTACAAACTAATCTTTCTCATGAACACAAATGAAAAAAATCTAGAATAAAATATTAGCAAATAAAATCCAGCAATATATAAAAAGAATAATACATATGCAGGACTGGATTATCATTTGAAAATTAATCAACATAACTGACTTTAACAGTAAAACAGAAAATTCACTATCATCTCATTAGATGAAAAACACTGACAAAATTCAATATTCATTTAATTAAAACTCTTGGCAAATTAGAAACAGAATGTAATTTCCTTAATATGAAAAACAGCATCTTTCAAACAACCTATAGCACACATCATACATACAACAGTGAAATATTGAAAACTTTTCCAATAGGATCAAGAATAAGAAAAGACTATCCACTACCACCACTACTACTTAATGTTGTACTGGAGGTCTTAAGGCAACAAGGTAAGGAAGAGGGGAACAAAGGAGAAAGAGCTAGACAGGAGGGGAAGGGAAGAACAAGGATTGGAAGGGAAGAAAAAAGTAACATTATTTGAAAATTATATGACTATATACCTAAAAAACCCCAAAGAAACTACAAACTATTAAAACAAAATAATTAATTTTGCAAGGTCACTGGATTCAAAGTCAACATAAAGTTATAACTAAAACAGTGTAGAATTAGTGCAAAAATAGAGTAACAGTTCCAGATGGATTTAGATGTAAAGGTGACAGGTAAAACAAAGTTTCTAGAAAAAAATAAAACACCTTTGTGACCTTAAAGCCAATATAACATTTTCTTAAATAGATCACAAACAGCACCAATCAACTAACATTAACTGACTATCTTAAAGTTTAGAATTTTTGTTCATCAAAAGGTACAATCAATTAAGGAACTGAAAAAAAACCCCCAAACACTAGACTGGGAATTATTAAGCATATATCCTCCATAGGTCACCTATTTTGAATATACAAAGGACTACAAATCAAAAAAGTTATATATCCAACAGAAATGTATTGTGTACTAAAATGTTCTTAGGAGCACTAATTATTGTGTACTAAAATGTTCTTAGGAGCACTAATTATAAGCCAAACTATCCAGCCATACACCAACAGTCAAATAAAATAAATAAATCGGAGTATATTCACAACATGGAATACTGTATAGCAGCAAAAATGAACAATTTATAACCATCTGATTATTTAGATGACTCTCACAAACACAAGGTTGAATAAAAGAAGTCAGGCACAAAAGGAGTATGCATAATATGATTCCATCTCTATAAAGTAAAAGAATCAACAAATGCAAACAAAAAACAGAAAAAAAAAAACAACAAGAACCAAAAAAACTTCAGGTGAAAGTCATCTATACTATTAGAAGCCATAATAATGGTTAGCATTCAGGAAGCACTAAGGTAGCATAAATAGGGTTTCTGAGTGATTGCTAGTTTTACGAGTGTGCTCAGTTTGTGAAAATTCAGTAAGTTGATATGTAAATTTATATGTGGATTTTTCTGTATCAATATAAAAATATAACATTGTTAGAAAAAAAGATCTATGTTCTGTGATCTTCTTTAAGACTGTGATGCTTGCAGCAGCTACAAGCATGTTCTCATACAACGTCCAAAAAGGCTTTCTCCTCTTTTAATTACAAAGGAAAATATTTTCCAGAAGCTATCAAATTTCTCATTGGTCATGTCTGGATCACAGGCCTATGCCGTAACTGAAAAGGAAAGTTGGATATAGAGTATTTGACCTTTTTTCTGTTTTTTTTTTTTTTTTTGAGTTGGAGTCTCACTCTGTCGCCCAGACTGGAGTACAGTGGCCGCTCCCGGCCACCGCAGCCTCACCTGCTGGGCTCCGGCGATTCTTCCACCTCAGCCTTCCAAGTAGCTGGAACTACAGGCACGTGCTACCACACCCGGCTAATTTTTGATTTATTGTAGAGATGAGGTCTTGCCAAGTG
Source organism: Carlito syrichta (assembly GCF_000164805.1). NCBI lineage: Eukaryota > Metazoa > Chordata > Mammalia > Primates > Tarsiidae > Carlito > Carlito syrichta. The sequence goes on along the minus strand of NW_007258448.1, from coordinate 620,088 downwards.
GCCCATGTGGGTCTCGAACCCGCGGGCTTAGGCAATCCACTCACCTCAGCCTCCCAAGGCGTGGGATTACAGGCTGAGCCACCAGGCCCGGCTTTCTTTTGTTTTTATGATGGAAAATAGTCTCTGTTGGCAAGGAAGAAAGATAGAGGAATGTTGCATAGGTAACCAAAAATGTCTGCCACCTCAGTTATTATTAATGGCCTCTTAACTAGTCTTGCCATAACCACTTTGTCTTCCTCCAACTTAAGGTCTGCTTAGCAGCCAGAGTCATTTGATAAAAATGTAAATTTGACAAATCTTTCATAATCTTCTCATTACACTATGAATAAACCCACAACCCTTAACATGGCTGACAGGGCCCTGGATGATTGGTCTCTGCCTACTTCTTCAGCTTTATCTTGAAAAGTCTGTTGCCTCACTAATTACATCTTACCCATATGCTCTATAACAACACAAAAATAAATTTACATCATAAAGGAGGCAGATTCTGAAATATTCCGAGGACAAGAAATGGCAAAAACATATTAGCTGAACATCATTTAAAATGGGTTGTGTCTTGAATACTCTTTAGTTTAGTAAATTGTTTTTATATTTGCAAATATAAGAATAATTATAGGCACTTTCGATCTGTTACATGGGATCTTCATTCCCCTACCTCTAATTTTCCTTTAAAGTTTCCTGTTCAGTAACTATGAGGATTTTGTTTGTAGTTTTATTCAGAAATGTGATACTCATGGTTAATGTGAAGACTATACTCAATTCCTCTGCCTCCACTTTCCAATCCCCACTCTATCACTTAAATGTTAAGCTTCAGAATCCAATTACATCTATGTTTTTATGCAAATCTCTCGTCACTAGAAAACACATAAACAAATGAACACATAGAAAATGTTTTTGCCCTCAAACTTTCCAAACAATGCATTAACATGCTGTAACATATAGCTAGCTCCAATCCAAGAATAAAATCTGTTCATTCAGTTTACAACTGTGCATGCATCTATCTCTTGGGAACTGGAAACTGTAACAAATGCAGTAAGAGAAAATAATTATCAATTTATTGGAAATTAATGTATTTTATTTTATTTTATTTTATTTTGAGTTGGAGTCTCACTCTGTCACCCAGACTGGAGTGCAGTGGCTGCTCCCGGCCACCGCAGCCTCGACCTGCTGGGCTCCGGCGATCCTTCCGCCTCAGCCTTCCCAGTAGCTGGAATTACAGGCATGCGCTACCACGCTCAGCTGATTTTTTGATTTATCGTAGAGATGAGGTCTCGCTGCCCAGGCGGGTCTCAAACCCGCGGGCTCAGGCAATTCACTCACCTCAGCCTCCCAAAGGTGCGGGATTACAGGCTGAGCCACTGAGCCCGGCTCAATTAATGCATTTTATGTTCAGCAAATATATCTCATCATTCACTAATTTTTGTGCAAATACCACTGATTAATGTAATTCACAAGTATTTTGAAAAAGTAGTTTAGAAAACAATGAACTGAATAAATATCCTTTCTTCTTGCTTTCAAAATTCAATGAAATAACAGCTGAGGCATTTGAAATCATATACATCCAAAAAAGCAAAGGGAATAGGAGAGGAGATGAAAACTGGTGGCAACTAACTAGCTTTCATTTAGCTTTCTCCACTCTGCTTAGTCCCTGTGTAGAACAGGAAGGGTGGGAAAGAGGGAGGGGGGAAGAAGTCAGTAAGAAGTAAGGGGCACTGTACCCTAACGTCTCTGAAACTGGAAGTGTGAGATAGTTCTGAAGATAGGGTGCTAAGCTGGGCTAAAAACAAACAAGTAAGCAAACAAACATAAAAAATGGCTGAAAGTTTATATGGGCATACCCTGGAGATATTGTGCACTCGGTTCCAGACCACTGCAATAAATCGAATATTGCAATAAAGCAGGTTCCACAATTTTTTTTATTTCCTAGAACATACAAAAGTTATATTTGCACTATAATGTAGCTCATGAACTGTTCAATAGCATTATGTCTAGAGGATCGTGCAAAATCTTAATTTAAAAATGCTTTATTGCTAAAAAAAATGCTAACACTCATCTAAGCCTTCAGCGGGTTGGGTCCTAATCTTTTGCTGATAGAGGTCCTTGCATTGCTGTTGATGGCAGCTGCTGACTGATAAGGGTGATGGTTGCTGAAGGCTGGGATGGCTGTGGTGATTTCTTAAAAATCTTAAAACAAGACAATGAAGTTTGTTGCACTGGTTAAATCTTGCTTTCCTGAAAGATTTTTCTGTAGCATGCCAGATTGATTGATAGCATCTGACTCATAGTAGAGCTTCTTTCAAAATTGGAGTCAATCCTCTCAAATCCTGCCACTGTTTTATCAAGGAATTTTTGCAATATTCTAACTGCTTTGTTGTCATTTCAACTATGTTCACAGCATCTGCATCAGTGGGTTCTATCTTTAAAAACAACTACACACACACAAAAAAAACACACAGCACTTTCTTTGCTCACCCATAAGAAACAACTCCTCACCCATTCAAGTTTTATCATGAGATTATAGCAATTTAGTGATATCTTCAGGGATTCACTTCTAGTTCTCTTGCTGTTTCTTCCACATTTGCAGTTACTTCCTCCAATGAAATCTTAAATCCCTCAATGTCATCCATGAGGGCTGGAATCAACTTCTTTTAAACTTCTGTAGATACTGATATTTTTACTTTCTCACATGAATCATAAATGTTTTTAAAGGCAGCTAGAATGGTGACATCTTTCTGGGCGGTTTTCAATTTACTTTGCTCAGATCCATCGGAGGAATTGCTATCTATGACAGCTATGGCTTTATGAAATGTATTTCTTAAATAATAAAACTTGAAGGTTGAAATGACTCCTTGATCCATAGGCTAAAGAACAAATGTTGTAACAGAAGACATGAAAACCACATTAATCTACTTGTACATGTCCATCAGAGCTTTTGGGTGGCAAATGCACTGCCAATGAGCAGTAAAAAAGAAATCATTGAGTAATAGGACTCAATAGTGAGATTAAAATGTTCAGTAAACCATGCTCTGAACAGATGTGCTGTCACCCAGGCTTTTGTTGTTCCATTTATAGAGCACAGGCACAGTAGATTCAGCATAATTCTTAAGGGCCCTAGGATTTTCAGAATGGTAAATGAGCACTGGTTTCAACTAAAGTCATCAGCTGCATTAGCCCCTAACAAGAGAGTCAGTCTGTTTGTGAAGCTTTGAAGCCAGGCAATGACTTCTATCCAGCTATGAAAGTCCTAGATGGCATCTTCTAATAGAAGGCTTTTTTGTTACACAGAAAATCCGTTCTTCAGTGCCTTCATCAATGATCTTAGCTAGATCTTCTGGATAACTTACTGCAGCTTCTCCATCAGCACTTGCTGTTTCATCTTGCTCTTTTATGTTCTAGAGATGGCTTACACTCGAGAACTACTCTGCTAGCTTCAAACTTTTCTCCTGCAGCTTACTCACCTCTCATCCTTCACAAAATTGAGGAAAGTTATAGCTTTGGCTTAAGGGAATGTTAAAGCTGGTTTGATCTTCTATCCAGACCACTTAAACTTTCTCCATATCAGCAAGAAGGCTGTTTTGCTTTCTAGCCATTTAGATGTTTACTGGACTTTTAATTTCCTTCAAAAACTTTCCCTTTGCATTCACAACTTGTTTAGAGTCAGAGGCCTAGCTTTTGACTTATCTCAACTTTTGATATACCTTCCCCACTAAGTTTAATCTTTCTTTTGATTCAAAGTGAGAGATGTGTGACTCCTCCTTTCACTTGAACACTTAGAGGCCACTGTCAGGTTATGAACTGGCCTAATTTCAATATTGTTGTGTCTCAGTGAATAGGGAGGTCCAACAAGAGGGAGAGACATGGGCAGTCAGTGGTCAGTGGAGCAGTCAGAACACAGTCAACATTTATCAATTACATTCTCTGTCTTATATAGGCTAAATCTACTGAATGTAATGCTACCACTAATGCATTATAATGCTACTATTATGATAGCGATTATATAAGTAGCAGCAAAGATTACTGATCACAAATAACTATAACAGGTATATACTAAAAAAAAGGTTTGAAGTATTGTGAGAGTTGCCAAAATATAATACAAAGACACAAGATAAGCACATGCTGTTGGAAAAATGGCACCGATAGACTTGCTCAAGGTAGGATTGCCACAAAACTTCAATATGTAAAAATGCAATACCTGCAAAGTGCAATAAAGTGAAGTGCAGTGAAATGAGGTGTGCCTGTAGTACACAGAATGACTAGAGCACTAGATTCTGACCTGTCCCCACTGTAAGCAGGTAAGTGATGGTCCCTTTCCCACTCTTATAGAAAACTAAGGCTTACCTATCTGGACAGATTAAAAAGGGAGGCTCTAGACAGGTAAAACAAGACTAGATGGAAGCACCTGATTATAAACAAAGGGTACAAGTGAACATCTGCATACTTAACAGTGAAGCCTCAGCTCCCCTCACTTTGCTTGGCTACAAGAACCTTAACTCCTAGACTCATCACCCGGTAGGTCCCTATACATTTCACCTCCTACCCCATGCCATGTGCCTCAGCCAGAGAATGTATTATTATTTTCTGGGCAAAATGAGAAGTCCATAAGAAAAGATCTACACATAATGATGTGTGAGCGTACTCAGTTTAACAACCATTTATTGATTGACTGAATGTCTATTTTGTGCTGGGCACCACTCTAGTTGGTTCGAAGATATTGGTGAAAATAAAAACAAAACCCGTGGGGGTGAAGTTCTAGTGGGGGAAGATGGAAAATGTAATAAATAAGTGATTATACAACATATCAGGTAATAAAAATGCTACTGGAAAAAAACAGAGCAGGAAAAGACAAAGCTGATGTGTTGGGGGCAGCTGTGTCTAGGATTAAATTAGGTGGTCAAAACAGGCATCATGGAGAAGGTGATGTATGCAAAGGCTTGATGGAGGTGACAGCTCCAGCCTGACCACACTACAGGAAGTCCACTAAGCAATCAACTGTGGGCTATGAACACAAACTGTTTCCAACGGCTTATCTGTGCCTCATTCTTACATATGGTAAAATAATCAAGGATCTCCTGGCATGTAAGAAACAAAACAAAGCAAAACAGAAATTAGAAACAAACAAACAAACAAAAAACTGTAACTCTAAAGAGAAGCAGTAAAGGGAGTAAAAGAAATTTCAAAATCAAAACAAAGCATTAATTATTATTATTATTATTTTGAGTTGGAGTGTCACTCTGTTGCCAGGATGGAGTGCAGTGGCACACTCACAACTCACCGCAGCCTCGACCTCCCAGGCTGAGGCAATACTTCCACCTCAGCATCCCAAGCAGCTGGGACACCAGATGCATACCACCGTAGCCAGTTATTTTTTTTATTTTTTGTGGAGATGAGGTGTCACATAAGTTATACTGGTTAGTCTGGAATTCCTGACCTCATCAGGTCCTCCTGCCTTGGCCTCTCAAAATGCTGGGATTACAAGCATGAGCCACCGTGTCTGGCCTCGAAATACTATTAACATTCTTAGTGACATAGCATGTTACATCCATGAAACAAGAACAGAATGCTATGTTTTTTAAAAAGACCAAAGAACAAAAGGAGGCCTTAGAAGTTTAAATATATATGAGAGCAAAAATTTCTTAACGTAACAGAAGTTAATAAATTATTTGGAAGACAAAAAATAAGAGAGATGAAAAATAAGAAAATGAGTGGTTCAATGCAGGACATATAACAGCTAACAAATGTAAATTGAGGGAGAGAGAATAGAGAAAATAGAGAGGAGAAAAAAAAAATCAAAGAACATAAGAGTACGTCCCAGGGTCCAAGAACTGGGATCTCCAAACTTATGGAAACCACTGAGCACCCAGCCTAACAGGGGAAACAAACACACAGTTAGGCACAGCAGCATGAAATTTCAAATATCAAGAATAAAGAGATTATAAAAGCTTCTTGAGAGGAAAACAGATAACATGTAAAGCATCAGAAATTAAAAATGGCATTGTATTTCTCAACATTTACACTGAAAACCATGAGGCAATGGAGAATGTGTTTAAAATGCTGGGGGAAAATTATTTCCAAACTAGAACTCCATACCCAGCCAAATCATCCCTCAAGGGTGAGATTAAAATCAAGTTTTCAGTCATGCAAGGTTTCATCAATTTACCTCCCATGTGGAGGATGCATTCCACCAAAACAGGAAGTAAACCAAGAAAGATGAAGACTTGAGATCCAAAAACAAGGGATCAACCAAAAGAAAAGGTGAAGGAAATTCCCAGGATGAAGCTGAAGAGACATCTTAAGAATACAGCTGTGTCAGTCCAAGAAGTAGCCACCACACAGGGTTAGAATACAAGAAATTTATTAGGGGAAACGCCTGTGAGAGAAAATGAGAAAGGAGCCAGGAAGGCTGGAAGAGCTGTCAGACAGGATGCAGGTCTGACCCAGAGGAAGGAGACAAAGAGGGAAGGCTGGGTGAATGTGTGTAAGATTATAGTGCAGTTCCATAGAAGGTGTAGCAAGGTTCAGCATCTCCCAGGAATGAGGTTTCCCTAGGTTGCCTGCCATGCTCAATCACTGGTTGGGGGTAGAATGTGAAAGGCATGGCCCTAGCACAACCGTAGTGATGGATTTCAGAGAGCAGCAGTTGCAGCCATCAGTAAGTTATTCCTTGTGGTCAGAGATCTGCGAAGAACGTTCTCATGACCACCTGTGGAGGCTTTGTTATAATGGACCAACTTGACTAGTGCCAAGTACGTTTCCCAGGATTCCCTTCCCCAGACATTTCTGGTTAAGTGGGACCCTAACCCCAACAAGAGATCTTCTCAAGCAAGATTTGGAGAGCAGGAGAGAAGCAGGAGTCGTTTTGTTTTTACACTGCTTTTGTAGATCACACATCTAACCTTCATTCCTCTGGATCCTCCTGTGACCTCTCTAAGTCCTGGGTCAGGTGTGTGTTTAGCTCTAAGACAAAAGGCTTCAACTTCTTCTGCAGGACACTCACGTCACAAGTTTGGAGGCAGCAAGAGTGTACATGACTGCCGTTCCTCTTTATAGGTTCCAGCCTGTGCACATGGGTTCCAGATTGTCTTTGCTTTACATCAATCTTCACTTTTGACTTTCTGCCCTTCCTTCCTGATCCCTTGTTTTTGGATCTCTAGTCTTCGTCTTTCTTGGTTTACTTCCTGTTTTTCATCAGATGTGAAAACAATAGCCTTACAAAATTTATTCAGTCAACTCCTACTTGTGTAGGTTGAAATCCTTGTAATGTTGCTGGCTCCTAACCCCTGCCATGTTCTGCTTCTCTGATGGAACTTTCACTGATGCTCTGACACTGTAGCTGAGTTGGAGGTCAAGGAGGAATGTTTCCAAGAAAAAACATGAAACTGATAGAGTATGTGTGGTTGTTTCAAGAAGTATTTGATAGTTCTGTCAGAGAATTTAGAGCTATAGCAATAACTAACATTTAAAAAGTTAAGGGGAAAAAGGTAACTATTAATTCCCAGGAAACAAAATAATGCCTAAAAAGGAAATTGAAGAATAGGACATTACATGATTCATACATTAAAATTTTATGTGATCAAAATAATGAAAAACAACATAATGATTTCAGCAAATACCACACAAAAACTATACCAAGAAGATGAAGATAGGGAAGTATAAGAAAGAAAAAATGGGATTACAGAGCTAAATCCTGTGATTTTATAGTCAGACACCATTAGATGATGGCTTTAATATATAACTGTATACATCTATTACAGATATTCATGTATGTACATTATTTAGAAATATGAAAGTAATTATTTCTACAATTTTTTAACAAAAAAATTGGCTAAGGTAACTAAGAGGACTACTCCCAAGGAGTTGGGCAGGGATGCAGGGCAGGGAGAAAAGTGTGATTATAAGTACTATAGTAATTCTTTCACACACACACCCCCTTTAAAAAAAAAAAGGGATAGGGCCTTGCTATATTGTCTAGGCTGGTCTTGAATTCCTGGCTCAAGCAATCCTTCTGTCTCAGCCTCCTGAGTGGCTGAGACTACAGGTGTGTGCCACTGTGCCCAGTTCATTCACACCTTTAATCTATGTATCTGTTTTACAGTAGTAAAAGGAAAAATTTAATTAAAAAATGCAAAGTTAGTACAGATGCAAATCAAAGATACGACTTACTAAGTTAGTAAAAACAAAAAAAGGAAAAGAGAAATCTGACAATATCAAGTCTCAACTATTTTGAGTTTAAAAATAGGCATAAATTATTTCTTAAGAATGTATACAGGTTGTAAAACTATAAAGACAACTAATAAAATTATCATAAAAAGTTAGGCTAGTGTTTACTACTAAAGGGTAGGAAAAGATTGGTGATAGGGACTGAGATACTTAAAATGTTCTACTTCTTACACTAAACAGGTTATATAAACTCTCTGTGTGTGTTTTTGGGGCTTTGGAGAGATGGTTAACACTAAGTACACAACAGAAACTATCACAGAAACTCCAGCATATAGTTGCAGAATTCCTCATGCTGTACACGAGGTTTAGCTATTTCCTCGTCCTTAATATTCCAGGTAACATTACAATTTGCTGTAACATGAGCTCTAGGATAAATGAATATATTTAAATTTATCTTTTATCTTAAAACAAAAATGAAATAAAATTTGTATATATGAGAAAACCTTTTGCAAATTATACACATTTAAGATTTTCACATGCATGAATAACTTTTAAGGTACAGCAAATTGAGAAGTACGCTATTATTCTATCACCACAAATTTTAACAGTAAATAAACACTCAAAACTAAGAAAGGTGAAAGCTAGCCTTTAAGTATACATGTCAGTAATATATTTAAGAAAATAGGTGCTTTGACGGCCTATTGCTGGATTATAAGTCACTAAAAAGCAAGTGGGGGAATCAGGAATTTAAGATGCCAAAAATCACTACAAATATTTTTAAATGTAAGTCATTTAGCCAATAAGTAAGTAATTCCTTATTTAAAAATCAAGTTGAATTAGAAAGACATATGGAAACTCAATTACTTTTTTTTTTTTTTTTCTGAGTTGGAGTCTCACTCGGTCGCCCAGACTGGAGTGCAGTGGCTGCTCCCGGCCACCGCAGCCTCGCCTGCTGGGCTCCGGCGATCCTTCCGCCTCAGCCTTCCGAGTAGCCGGAATTACAGGCATGCGCTACCACGCCCAGCTGATTTTTTGATTTATTGTAGAGATGAGGTCTCGCTGCCCAGGCGGGTCTCGAACCCACGGGCTCCGGCAATCCACTCACCTCAGCCTCCCAAAGGTGCGGGGATTACAGGCTGAGCCACCGAGCCCGGCTCAATTACTTTTTTTAAAAGAAGTTCAATATAGAAAAGAAGCCTTTAAAAGATCATTTCACAATCAAGCTGCCTTGAAAAAGCCTGTTAAAAAGCTAAGGCAAGACATATAAGAAGCAGGTGACAAACTCAACAGATACTTTTGATCAAGAGATATCTCCTTCTAGAAAGAAAAACAGGGCCCATGCAGAGCCTCAGAAATCAAAAGTGGCATTGTATTTCTCAACCTTTACAATGAACACTATGAGGCAATGGATAATGCATTTGAAAATCTGAGGAAAAATATTTTCAAACTAGAATTCTATATCTGAGAGACTCTGCAAGGATATCACAATTCTATGGAGTTAATGAATATAAAGCAGCTATAATCTAAATATGCTTTACAGAACTGTAGAATTCTAGAACCTGGAAAGAAAAGACAGTGGGACCTGTTTAGGAGTGAGTGAAAGAGACATCCATTAATCAAGGCAGATTCCACTAAAGTTTTCTTGCTTTATGATTTTTTCTTTTCCATGAGATAATAATAGCTAACAACTAACATTTTTGAGCACTTATTTTTGGGCAGGCCTGTTTTAAGAATTTTACGCACATTGATTTATTCCAGTCTTGCAACAGCTCTCTTTAGTACACTCTGAACCTTCATTTTATACACACAAAATCTAAGGCAAAGAGAGGATAGCTTTCCAAGTTTCACAGTTGTAAGCAGCAGAACAGGAATTCAAACCCCAGCAGATGACTACAAAGCCCAATCTACTGGATCTTAATCAACCCAAAGAAATAGTTATGTGTAGCTAAAACTCTCAATTTCATGAGATTATATAAAAAAGCATACTACAGTCTGCTTTTAAAGCCCATAAAAACACTACTAATTTTCAAGGCTTTGTCCTTTTCACCTACCATTAACTGAGCTGCTACTATGTGCCAGGAACTTAACGTACACTTGTTCTAATAATCCCAACACCACGTTCCTAAATTCAAAGGAAATTGAAGATCACAGAAAGGTTATATAATTTGCCTGAGGGTCACCTAGCTCGGGAAGGATACAGCCAGAATTTGAAATTAATTTCCCTGCCAAAATCCTGAACATCATAAAAGTAACAGTAGTCTAAAAGTATGCCTGCCTGGAATAAAAATAAAACAAGAACATATTCTGACATGAGTAAAAGTTAATAAATATTGACAACTCAAAAAGTCATCATTCTATATATGCTATAAATAGATGTGGAACTTTAAGGGAGGTTGGGAAAAAAAGAAGAAACTAACTCAACTGTGAAATTCTCACAATACCTACTGTTTTATATTCGTTAACGTGCATAGAAATAAAGCATGGTAATGGGAACAAATGAAGCTTTTGTTGCAGATCCAAGCAGAGGTGAAAATCCAATATACACCTCCAATTATATTAAAGATTAAAATTCATAAAACATCTCAGTATTCTCAATAACAGGCTTTCAAAACAACTTTAGTAGCCCCTCCACCCACACACTTTGCTTGTAAGACTGTGATTTCCACTGGCCCCATAGTTCATATATAACAGATTTTGTTTAGGAAAGTACAAAAATTGCCCCTAAAACCCACCTCATAATTTACTTTCAAATATGTTAACCAAATCTAGAACATCTGGCTAACAATAGCTACTATAAAATAATACAAATGAATATTTTGAAGTGAGAAGTAACAGAATTTATTTTACATGAATTTTAAAAACACTGAATGAACTAACTCTACCACTTAGAGCTTAGATATCATGAAGTTTGACTTCATCTTGATGTGAATTACCATCATTTTGAGAAAATGTTAGCTTGTTTCCTAAAACTGCAATCACTGACAACTGAGGAGAAAAAGCAAAGACATTTTTGTTCTATTCACAAGCACCAACAAACAGCCCAGTGGGGAAATGGCAGTGTGCCAGGTTGCCCTGTGAGCAATTAGGCTTCGTGGCAATCAGGAAATTCAGGCGCCTTGGGCCCTTATACAACTAACATGTGAAGGACTTGGCGCTTTCACTTCCCCTTCCAGAAGGCATATGCGAGATATGTCTTGTTTAAATGACAATCTCAGCCTGTCCTCTGGAGTGAAAAAAAGGTGAAGACAACTAATAAGCAAATTGGGAAGAACAAGCCTCACTGTCTACTAAATCCACTGACTAAAATCCCAGAAATATAGTAATCTTACTCTAATAATAAGAAACAATAATCAAAAATCATATAACTTATTATGAAATGTAAAAGTACAGTTTAGTTGATCAAGAAACCCAGAATGAAATTCCGAGGCAAACAAATATGAATTTATATCTTTCTGAAAAATAGTCAAGATAATAAAAAACCTGGTTTCAGCAAAGATGTGTATATTTACTCTTTTATTAACTTCAACGTGGAAAGTTCCTTAAGAAAATGATAATGATTCCAATAAAACTTGTGGGAGAGAGTGTGTTTAACAACTTCCATTTTACCAAGTTTAAACCTGGAATTCCCCATCATCTGGCAAATAATTTCTCTTCTTGATATTTAGTGAGTCTGAATGAAGGTTGAGACTGCTAACACACTAGACTACATTTTGTAAGTATGCTGTCTGTGTCTAATATAATACTCAGCACCATAAAAGAGTAAAAATGAATGAACTGAATAAGTCAAAAATAAAAAATCATTCTGAGGGACCATAAATATACTTTCTAAAACATTCCTTGATTAATTATGTAGGATCAGTTGAAAAATTTGACCAACTCAAAACAATATTGTCAAGAAGCCAGCATATTTAATAATCTGAATTTCAAGTGAAATACAGGACATTCATGATATTTTTAGATGCATAATCTAGCCAAGATATACTTTACTTTATAAATAAAATTGATTTTAAAGGGCAAAAGTCAATACTTAAATCAATCCTTCTTCATGTATCTTCAATAAAAGCTCATTATTTCTTACCTTCAATACTTTCCAATTCTGTTTAATATTTTTCATTATTTTATAGAACACAAGCATACAAGGCTTTTCTTTACCTTCTGATGTGTCAATGACAATAGTGCAACAGAGAGCCATGACAACTTATCCTATAAACAGAAACCCTCATGAATTGGAAAATATAAGAACCAACAAATGTTTCACTACACTCAGAAAACACAGAGTCTTTATTCCGAGAGAAACTTTTAGTAAAAAAAAATGATGTGTGAACAGCAGACACTGATGCTCACACAAGCATACTGCAGACAGCCCAGCAGGCGGCTTTCTGTTTTTTTTGGATTATGTTCTGGAGGTGCTGGCACAATGGAATTTCAATACCATAACTGCTTATTTCTCTGTGTATCTTTAAAATAACAGGTAAAGAAAAAATTAACTAAAAAAAAGTTCTCAATTCTTCTTTTCAAAGTAATTTATATAACCATTATACAAATAGAGAAGCACAAAAGGGGGGAAAAAAGAAATAATGTTCCAAAGGTTCAGTTTACAAGGACCTCACACAAAGTTTTTTTTTTTCTCTGCAACTCTTACTAGAAACAGTATTATTTGCTAAAAATGCACTAGCTGCCAAGAGCTATGGTCCATCTAAAGCAAAATGCTTAAGATGGAAACAGAGTGTTAATACAAAAAAGGACAGGATTCAGTATACAAATTTCTGTAAAAATCAATTTAAAAATAGGATGAAGTTTTGATTTTGATATATTTTTTAACTAAAAAGTAATTGTAATAATAGTTAAATATCAAAACATACAGCACTGTAGTAAAACAATAAAAAGTAATCAAATTTCAAACTTTCTAATTAATCCCTTTTTTTTGTAAGTTATTGGGAATTCAACACTAGTCTTGGTTCACATGATAGAACAATGGGAAAATTTTCCGAATGGTTGAACACTAACCCTGACAAGTGTGGAGAGCCAACTACAATACATTATATGGTAGCATAACCTGCCACCCACGTTGCTGAGAGAACAGCTTTCAAACACATGCACTGAGCTGTAAAACCGCAAAATCCCTTATTACACATTGTCTTTCTTACTCTAGGTGAAATATACCATCAATTCTTTCCATTACAAATCTTTTTTTATTACTATTTTTGAAGTCTATTTACAATTTGACTTGTTTTCTGACAAAGTAAAAGATGCCTTTTTAAAAAAGAAAATGTCACAAGAAAGTTACTGCCCTCCTACAATATTACATATGAAGGCTGATATCTGCTGGACAATTTCTCATAGGTTATATTGGGGATCCATAATACCTAAAATGCATTTCCAGATAAAATTCTCCCTTTTATTTTCCTTTAAATACTAAACTCTTATACTGATTCTCGTTTCTTAAGGCACTTGAAAGTATTTGCTTTCTCTAATAATAAAGACTGATATATTGCTTCAGAGGTTCTTTAACACAATACATGGTTTTCATCATAACCAAGAAAAGAGAAAAACAAAATGTCAAGTATTCCTTCTCTCTTTCTGTGTGTCTTCCCAGCATTTCCCCACCTCCTTCCCCACTGGCAAAAATACAAACCCATACCACCACCAACAATAAAAAAAGTTTAGATTCAAGGATGACGGCACCCTTGACAGTATTTGTCTTATATCAGCGAAACATGTAAATGAAGCAAGACTGCAGAACAACAGACTCTTGCCATCTTCGTTACAGCACTGCGTTTTTCAAAAATACATTCTTACCTTTCAGAAAAGAGCTCACTGTAATATTGACTATCAAATCTAACAAAGGAGCTTGAAATACTGAACAAGAAGGGTGAAAAAAACAAAAAAACTTAAAGATACTTTTTTTTAGAGATTCAAGATGGTTAAAATCATTTCAAAAACTGTTTCTCGCTACCATCTGCCTGACTAATTTCCCTCCAAAATTCTCCCTCCTACATTTCCTTGCCCCCAACTTCCACCCCCATGACCCACCTCCCTGGCTGTCTGCTAACTGAATCACGGCATTCCAGGACAGTTCCAGGATGTAACAGCTTCTTCTGGGGTTTTCATTTGCAACGCTGTTGGCAAAGAGAATTTTATTTGTAAGTGTTTCTATTATACTGACGGGGTCAATTAGTCTTGTGAACTATTGGTCCTTCTGCCTGATAGCTTGGTGGATTATACAAGTAGTACTGTTCATAACCTATGACTGAATGCAGCCAATTAACCTCAGAAACATGACAATTCTGACTAATGAGATTTTAAGTTTATCTTAGTAACATACTGTAGTAATGTCATTTCCCCCAAATTGTTGGTATATGATTTAATAGAAACTCTACATTTTCTCCAAATTGAATTGATTTGTAAGTTATAATACATAAATTAGAGTAATTTTTATTTTATAGACGTTCACCACAAGCATTTTGAAGCTTTCTGAAAACAATAATCAGCGATTATTCCTGCATTTGCTTATATAGTTATACAACTAAATAAAGCACTTGAGACCCCTTTAATATGCAAGATACAGCACTCTTATCAAGATTTCTCCCAAGATGCAGAAAGTGCTACAAAGCTCCCAGAAGCTAATGTGAAAACAAATTTGTGCTTTAAGTTGTTAAATGTTATTTACTTAAACACACACACACACACACACACACACACACACACACACACGAAAGAAAAGAGAATTTGCATTAACTGAGTGTTTACTATGTGGTAGGCAATAAGAATAAGAATTACTCTGCAAACTTTACCTTACTTAATCATTTCAGGAGCCCAGAAAGACAGGCATGGTTACCCCTATTCTACGTATAAACAAACTGAGGTTTCAGAGGAACCAAATATGTCTCCAAGTTTCACACAGCTAATATGTAGCAGATTAAGATTTGAAACCAGATCTGTCTTGTTTGCCAAATTGTGGTCTTTCAACATCACTCAGCCTAAAAATATGAGATAATCCCTTGGTCATCTCTCCATGTCATCTTGTAATAACTGGATCACAAAATACTGCCAAGCTCCAAAGCCACTCTACAAAAGAACAATAACTAATTATTAATGACCAACAACTGGAAGGAAAGTAATGAATATGGTTGTTAAAGATAAAGCAAGCCGGGCGTGGAGGCTCACGCCTGTAATCTCAGCACTTTGGGAGGCAGAGGTGAGAGGATTGCCTGAGTCCAGGGTTTTGAGTCCAGCCTGGGCAACTTGGCGAGATCTTGTCTCTACAATAAATCAAAAAATTAGTTAGGCATGGTGATGCACGCCTATGGTTCCAGCTATTTGAAAGGATGAGGCAGAAGGATTATCTAAAGCCAGCAGGTTGAGGCTGCAGTGGCCGTGAGTGTGCCACTGCACTCCAGTTTGGACAACAGAATGAGACTCTGACTCAAAAAAAAAAAAGAGTGTTTTGATATTCATACAATTATATTAACATTGAAGTTTTATTTTATTAAAGGTTAAAAAAATCCAGTTTTTTCATATCACTTCCAACCCAAATGCACTCTCACACATATGAATGCACACGTGATCTTCTACACACATGCTTGCACCCACGTTTACCTGCTCATCTAAGCACATATTCATCCAAACTGTCACATGCCAATACTCCAGGTCTCCAAGGCAAAAGTCTCCATGGCAAAAGTACTGTCCATTTTCATAGCCCACAAAGAAGTGGAAAGCTGTCTTAATGCCACAGGTGTCAAAGTATCAATTTCTTTGCAAGGAAGGATTTTTAAAATAAGTTGACTTTTTCATATCATAATTTTTTAAAACTATCTGATCTAATAGTCAACTTAACATATGTTCTAGCAAAAAATTATATTATGATTACCTCTGTTTTTGCTTTATAAATTTTCAATACAAGCAATTTGTTCAATTGTTGGGCCAACCTGCCCTAAAAGCAAATGCCTGTTACGATTGCTTGTCCTAAAAATCAATTACTATTCCCAAATTCCCTGCCTTTATATTGGCTAGAGTGACTCTCAGGACTTCGTTCACAGTTTAGTGGAAGTCTGCAAAAATATGTGTGCAATTAGGATACACAGAGCTTTCTTGAAAATATTGAGCCGGGCTTGGTGACTCAGCCTGTAATCCCACGCCTTTGGGAGGCTGAGGTGAGTGAATTGCCTGAGCCCACGGGTTCGAGACCCACCTGGGCAGGCGAGACCTCAACTCTAATAAATCAAAAAATCAGCCGGGTGTGGTAGCGCATGCCTGTAATTCCGGCTACTCGGAAGGCTGAGGCGGAAGGATTGCCGGAGCCCAGCAGGTTGAGGCTGCGGTGGCCGGGAGCGGCCACTGCACTCCAGTCTGGGCGACAGAGTGAGGCTTCAACTCAAAAAAAAAAAAAAAAAGAAAATATTGGCTTGGCAAAAGTTATGGCAGTTAAGATATGTACAAATAACTTTTTAAAAAAATGTCCACTTATATCCCCTATTTTATATATTTTTATTACTCAAAAAATACATCCTGCAGAGAAAGTATAAGGGCTAAAAAAGTAAAATTCAAAGTCACCCATATTGTTAATTCAACTTTGTTTTTAAATAAATCAAATCAAATCCCATGAGCACAAAAAAATTTTAAGAACAGAGTACAAAATCAAAGGTATCTGGCAGTTTATCTCACCCATGCCAGCTCTGGCATGTCTCTTTCCTTCCTCTCTTCTTTCTCTAATAAACTTTTTTTTAAAACTTAAAAAAAAAAGTAAGTATCCAAGTTAGTAAAATTATTACTTAGTAAAGAAAGATTTAGTATTTGGACACACTGGATCAAGATGTGCTCCAACAGATTTTACACTATTAACTAGATAATATCAGAAAGTTAAAAACTGCTAAGTTACTATTTTACATATGTATGCCACAAAACAATGCCACTGATGCTGCAGTTTGAAAGGATTTGATATGTATATCTAATCCAATGAAAAGGGAGATTTCATTAAAGTTTAAAAAAAACTAGATAATCTATATAACAAGTTCTCTCTGTCCAACTGTGAATAGTTAACATCGAAATGCCAATATCAACCCCAAAAACCCACTTCATGCTTAGATCTGGTAGCAGGGGTTGAATACAAGTCAATTCATCCAATCTCTTTTATTTGAGTATGCCTCGGTATAAAATAAGACACATTTATTTAGCACTTTCCAACCTTGTACAGTCATGTGTGGGTACGGATAAAGCAAGGAGCCATTACAAAGCTGCAGAAGAAGCATGCAAGGACATGTTGACTGAGACTTTACTATGTATTAGGTACATGATAGATGTTTTTATATAACTTATCTCATTTAATTTTCACAACCACCCCAACAAGATAGGCACTGCGGTTTTCATTTCTTAAAGTAAATAAACTGAGGCTCAGAAAGGTCAGAGAAACTGCTCTATCTCACAAAAAAAGAAGTGATAGTACCAAGATTCCAACTCTAATCGGACAGACTCCAAACTCCATGATTAAAGCAGCATGTGGCAAAGACAATCTAGAAACATGTTCCTTTCTTTGGCTTAGGTCTCATCCTTCTGTCCTACTCTGAAAACAATATTTAAAACCCAGATTGCAGATTATGAAACAGACTGGGTTTTTCCCCCATAAGCCAAGGTTAGAGAACTCTGCGTTCAACGGCAAGTACAATATGACTCTGGGGGAATATCAGCAAGTTTCAAATGACTACAACCTCAGGTTACATGGAGTTCAGTGAGTCATGATAATTCCATGCTACTGATAATCCTGATCTTGGTCTACAGAAAACTTTCAAATTTGAATTCCACATTTGCCTTAGACAATTCCTTCTCAATACAAGGCAACTCCTCATATGAAGGAAGTATGTTAAAGCCAGGAATACTTAACCCTCAATGCCTTTCACTAAATTTCCTCAGAGAAACGATAAAATTTAAAAATTGATAAAATGAATGTCTAACAACTAGATTTTACAAACTTCTTGAGAATAATTTTGACTTAATTTGTGCCCCCTATTATCTTACATGTGAAGTGGCTACCTAAGTCCTACAGTAGAAGAAAGAAGGCAGGAGATTTCCTCTCATTCCTCAGTCAGTTCTTATTCCCTAAAGTGCCTGCCTTATCACACATACTCTGAGCTTATCACCTTGGGCCATGATAAGAGGGAAGTATAAGCCTTTTTAGATTCTCTAAAGGTACCTTACTACCTCTAGTCATTATCTTCTCTAAGATTACATGCTTGTATAAGAAAGTAGGGCTGCTAGGTGAGAATCAACCTAAGAACTAATATGCCTTGGACTCTTCAGTAAAGCTAAAACAGATGCCCTTCTACTAGCTCTAAAATAAATATCAAGAACCACTGCAGAAAAGAAAATGCACAAATATTAACGAAGCACCTATATGCCACGTACTTGGCTGTAGGGGTGATCAAGACAGATAATGTTCTTGTGCTAATGGAAACTATCAAAGATTTGTGGCAGCTATCAAAGATTTGCCATAAAATGACCAAATAAATGGTTGAAGACCTAAGATTAGTATATAGAAATATACACACTCATACACACACACTTGTTACTACATAGGTCACAAATTTCGTTCCAAGCTTACTGGAACTCAAAACAAAGTGGGTATCATTACCGATTCTGACACAGTACAGAGAGTCTGCTATTTACACACAGATCCATTCCAAAGGGCTATCTTGAAGTCCATTTATTCACATGTGCAAACTTTTAACTATAGAAGCAACTGCTAATGCCATCTATTGCTGACTGACAGAGTTGAAATATTTCTCTCCCAGCTCCCTCAATGTAAGTCTATGAGTTGACACTAAAGACAAAATTCTACAAAAGCAATTTTATAAAATCATGCAAAGCATAATACTTATAATAGCTAAAAAACATGCATGTCTTTTAAGCAGTTCCCAAACAAGAAAATAAAGAGAAAATTCAACTACTGGAGGAATAGTCTGAAGACGTAAAAATAAATCTTTAAGATTACTGTCATCATAGTCATTTCAAGTTTTGTGTGTAACACCTTTGTATTTCATACAACACAGAAAAATAAAAATTTGAGCTGGGCTCGGTAGCTCAGCCTGTAATCCTGCACCTTGGGAGGCTGAGGTGAGTGGATTGCCTGAGCCCACGGGTTCGAGACCCGCCTGGGCAACTTGGCGAGACCTCATCTCTACAATAAAAAAATGGAAAAAAAAACTTAGCCGGGTGTGGTAGTGCACGCCTGTAGTTCCAGCTACTTGGAAGGCTGAAGCGGAAGGATCGCCGGAGCCTAGCAGGTTGAGGCTGTGGTGGCCGGGAGCGGCCACTGCACTCCAGTCTGGGTGACAGAGTGAGACTCCAACTCAAAATAAAAGAAGAAAAAAAAAAATTTGAGACAAAGTGTTGAAGGTCTAGTAATTAAATCTAAAATGATTATTAGCATACCTCAGATATATTGTGGATTCAGTTCCAGACCACTGCAATAAAGTATCACAATAAAGGGGGTCCTACAACATTTTTTGTTTCACAGTGCATATGACTTATGTTTATACTATACTGTAGTCTATTAAGTGTGCAATACCATTGTACACACCTTCGTTAAAAAATGCTAACAATCATCTGATCCCTCAGCAAGTTGTAATTTTTTTTGGTGAAGGATCTCATCTTGACGCTGTGGCTGCTGACTGAACAGAGTGGTGGTTGGTAAAGGCTGAGATGGCTCTGGCAATTTCTTAAAATAAGACAAAAATGAAATTTGCCAAATTGACTCTACCTTTCATGGAAGATTTCTCTGCAGCATGTGTCTCTGTTCGATAGTATTTTACATACAGTAGAACTTTTTTCAAAATTGTAGTCTTTTCAAACTCTGTGACAGCTTTATCAGTGAAGCTTACATAATATTCTAAGTCCTTTTTTGTCCTTTTAACAATATACATAACATTTTCATCTGAAGGAGATTCCATCCCAAGAAAACACCTTCTTAGAGCATACAAAAAGCAATGCTTCATTCATTCAGGTTTTACTATGAGATTGCAGAAATGTGTTCATATCTTCAGGCTCCACTTCTAATTCTAGTTCTCTTGCTATTCTTACTATATCTACAGTTACTTCCTCCAATTAGATCTTAAACTCCTCAAAGTCGTGCATGAGGGTGGGAATCAACTTCTTCCAAATTCCTGTTAATGTCCCTGTTTTGACTTCCTCACATGAATCACAGATATCTTTAATGTCATTTAGAATGATGAATCCTTTCCAGGAGATTTTCAATTTACATTGTCCAGCTCTATCATAGGAATCACTATATCTATGGCAGCTAATGCCTTATAAAATATATTTCTTAAATAATAAGAATCAAATGTCAAAATTATTCCTTTATCCATTGGCTGCAGAATGGATGCTGTGTTAGCAGGCATAAAAACATTAATCTTGTAGATTTCCATGAGAGCTTTTGGGTGACTAACTGCATTTGGTGAATAACTGTAATATTTGGAAAGAAATCTTTTTTTCCTGAGTAGTGGGTCTCAACAGTAGGATTAAAACATTCAGTAAACCCTTCTCTAAACAGATGTGTTGTCACCTAGGCATTGTTCTTCCATTTATAGAGCACAGGCAGAGTAGACAGCATAATTCTTAAGAGCCCTAAGATGTTCAGAATGGTAAATGAGCACTAGCTTCAAATTTGCCAGCTGCATTAGCCCCTAATAGGGACAGTCAGTCTGTTCTTTGAAGTTTTGAAGCCAGGTATTGCCTTCTCCTCTCTGATTATGAAAAGTCCCACAAGGTACATGGTATCTTCTTCCAACAGAACTTGCGCAGCCTCTACAACAGTACTCGCTGCTTCACTTTCATGTTACAGATAGGGCTCCTTTTTTTTTTTTGAGTTTGAATCTCACTCTGTCGCCCAGGTTGGAGTGCAGTGGCATGCTCACGCCGCCCCCCAGCATCGGCCCGCTGGGCTACAGCGATCCTTCTGCCTCAATCTTCCAAGTAGCTAGAACTGCAGGCGCGTGCTACCACACCCACCTAATCTTTGATTTATTGTAGAGACAACATCTCGCCAAGTTGCCTGGGCTGGTCTAGAACCTCGAGCTCAGGCAATCCACTCAGCTTGGCCTCCCAAAGTGCTGGGATTACAGGTTGAGCCACCAAGCCTGGCCTGGTTTGATCTTCTATCCAGACCACTAACATGTCTTCATATAGCATTAAGGCTGTTTCACTCTCTTATCAATCATGTGCCCACTGGATTTCCCTCAAGAACTTTTCCTTTGCATTCATAACCTGGCTACTGGTTTGATGCAGGAGACCTAGTTTTCAAAAGGCCTATCTTAACTTTTGACATGCCTTCCTCACTAAGCTTAGTCATTTCTAGCTTTTGACTTAAAGTGAGAAACATTTGACTCTTCCTTTCACTTGAACACTTGGAGGCCATTGTAGGGTTATTAACTGGCCTAATTTCAATGTTTTTTTATTTTTTTCAGGGAATAGGGAGGCCTGCGGAAACAGAGAAAAATGGAGGTGTACCCAGTTGGTGGGACAGTCGGAACACACACAACATTTATCAAGTAAGTTCATCATCGTATATTGGCACAGTTTGCAATTACAATAGTAACATCAAAGATCACTTACCACTAGTCACCATAACAGATATAATAATAATGAAAATGTTTGAAATACTGTGAGAATTAGCAAAATGTGACAGAAACACAAAGTGAGCACATGCTGTTAGAAAAATGGTGCCAAATGACTTGCTTGATGCAGGGTTACCGCAAAGTTTCAGTATATAAAAATATAGTATCTGTGAAGCACAATAAAGTGAAGAGCAATAAAACAAGGTGGGCCTATATTATACTCAGTGGACAATGAAAATAGATGCATTATTTTGTAAAAGGGCTATTCATTTTTCTCACGAATCTCAAAGAAACTGTGATTAGAGAAATAAGCCAAATGCCACAGTTATTATATTATATGGTTATTGTATAAAGAGACACTCTATATGTGAACAACATATATTGACTGGCCAGATTCACTCCAATTAAGTGAAATGAGAGAAAGAGCAAAGAGGACCTTGAAAGGTATTATCCTTTTAACTTAATTTAATTTAATTTTTATTTTAAAGATGTGGGGCACAATTCAGGGTTAGGTATACAAATGTTCATGAACAGGTACCCTTGTTCATGAGGTGTGCCCCCTCCCAACTGCTGTCAAATTCCCATTACTGCCAATCCTCTTCTTATAGTATTACGATAATTGTTCACGGTCTGCTTATAAGTGAGGACATGTGGTACTCAGTTCTTTGTTTCTGTGATAGGTCACTCAGTATTATAGATTCTAAGTCCATCCAGGTTGCTGTGAAGTTCATAATTTTGTCCCTCTTTATGGATGCATAATATATCATGTATATGTACCACATTTTTTAAAATCGAATCCTCTTTCGATGGACAGCAAGGTTGGTTCCATATTTTTGTTATTGTGACAATGCTGCAATAAACATATGTGTGCAGGTATCTTTTTCATAGAGTGATTTGAGTTCCTCCAGGTATATGTCCAATAGGGAGATTGCAGTCATATGGAAGGTTAATTTTTACATCTTTTAGGAATCGTCAAACTCTTTTCCACAGAAGTTGTATTAGTTTACACTCCCACCAATAGTGTAGAAGTGTTCCCGTTTCACCACATCCTGTCCAGCATCTGTTGTTTTTTAAGTTATTGATGATGGCCATCCTGACTGGAGTTAGGTGATATCTCAGTGTGGTTCTAATTTGCATTTCTTTGATGACTGGTGAGGTTGGAAAGATGTTATTCTTTCTCTGAAAAACTTAATTTAAAGACATTATCTATTAAATAATCACAGAGTACCCTGTACTCAACCTCAGAGGTTTTTACAAAGAGGTATTATTACTTAGGTTAACTCATACAAGATTGAAAACTGTAAATTTAAAAATATAAGATATTTTAAATAAGATTTTTCAAAAAATACAGTAAAATAATATGGCATGATCTTACTTATATGTGATATCTTAAAAAGTCAAACTCATAGAAACAGAAAGTAGAAAAGGGGTTACCCAGGAAGGGAAGCAGTAGGGAGATACTGATCAAAGGGCACACGATTTCAGTTAGACAGAAGGAATGAATTCAGGTGATCTGCTGTACCTCACAGTGAACACAGTTAATAACAGTGTATTGTATACTTGAAAATTACGAGACAGTAGTGTTTCAAATATATTAAAATAGCATGTGGGGTAATACAATGTTAATTAGCTTGATTTAGTCCACAATGTATACAAAAAATCAAAATGTCACTTTGGACACCATATATAAATTTTTTGCCAATTTTAAAAGTAAAATTAAAAATAAAAACAAGCCGGGCTTGGTGGCTCAGCTTGTAATACCGCGCCTTTGGGAGGCTGAGGTGAGTGGATTGTCTGAGCCCGCGGGTTCGAGACCCGCCTGGGCGGAGAGACCTCATCTCTACAATAAATCAAAAAATCAGCCGGGCGTGGTAGCGCGTGCCTGTAATTCCGGCTACTCGGAAGGCTGAGGCGGAAGGATCGTCGGAGCCCGGCAGGTCGAGGCTGCGGTGGCCGGGAGCGGCCACTGCACCCCAGTCTGGGTGACAGAATGAGACTCCAACTCAAAAAAATAAATAAATAAATAAAAATAAAAACAGAATAAGTTCGAATAACACTACTTAGTCTAAATAGTTTACAAAGTTGTAACCAATATATCTTCAAATTTTAGTTGTTTTCTAAATATAGATAAAAATAGAAAATATACTAAAATAGCATTTTAGTTGTTACTGGCTATGTTTCCATTATAGTTAATTTTTAAATTTCCCTTACAAAATTGGAAATGTTTGTCTATAGAAAAAAATATTGGGGTACTCATTTATTATAAAATTTCATTTGCTTAGCAGCATATAGGTAGTCTCAGGGAAGAAGCAGGAAAAATAAAAACTGTCAGTGTGCTATAATTATTATTTTATTTGAGCTAAATGTGCCAGGCAAACCCTACAAAAACATATCCTGACTGATGGGGAGGGAGATTGACTGCGAGAAGGTTACACATTTTCCATCTTAGGGATCTGCCAGTGAGTGGTAGTTTTGTCTATTTGGTGGCAAAGAATGAAACTTATGTGATATATAAGACTCAACACAATAATTTAAATACTTCATTATCAAAAATAAGTAACAAAAAAATCGCACAGCTATTTAGGAAACACCATGTTAATCTGGAACAGGATTAAACCTAGAGACTTTAAGCTCAATGAACATTAAGATAGACAGCTAATATATATCTTAATAATTTCCCCACTTCTGTCTCAAAGTTCAAGTATCACTTAGTCTGAATCTAGAACTTTTCTCATCAGAAGTTCCTCAAATGTCTCCTCTGCGTAGTGCCTCTGTCTGACTTAATTAAGCACTGGGAATCAAGACTAGCTGTGAGCCACTCAATTAGTTAACTATCATTCTTAAGCTGACAAAGTAGACAGTCCATTCTAAAAACAATGGTAAGATAGCTGAGTTACCGTTTCTGTTTTCTACCATGAACTATAATTTCAAACACAAAAACAAAACTCCCAAATATCCACAAATGTTTGTATGATAACCTCTCTTAATTCCTTTATAAAGGAGAAATAGACACAGAAAAGTATCCACTGTCTTATGTTCCCAGTGAGCACTTCAACATTCTTTCTTCTTCATATTAAGAGAAAAAATGAAGTTCTTGAGTGGGGTCACCCGATTAGATACACTTTTTTTTTTTAATTTTTAATTTTTATTTTTGAGTTGGAGTCTCACTTTGTCGCCCAGGCTGGAGTGCAGTGGCACGCTCAAGGCCACCGCAGCTTTGTCCTACTGGGCTCAGGCGATCCTTCTGCCTTAGCCTTCCAACTAGCTGAACTGCAGGCATGTGCCACCATATCCGGCTAATTTTTTGATTAGAGATGAGGTCTCACCAAGTTGCCCAGGTTGGTCTCGAATCTATGGGCTCAGGCAATTCTCTCACCATGGCCTCCCAAAGTGCTGGGATTATAGGTGTGAGCCAACACGCCCAGCCTAGATACATTTTTAAATTACCATAAAATGCTTCAGGTCCAGCAAGATTTGCTGCAGCCCTTTCTGCTGAAACAACTGCCCTAAAAAGTTATCACAGGATGCGGGGGGGTGGCTTACTGAAAAGTATGTGTGTGTGTGTGTATGTGTGTGTGTGTGTCTCCATCCATGGGAACCCAGGAAAAAGTGGCCAGCCAGATATGGGAGAGGTCAGCAGTCAAGACTATGAGGGCACCAGCCACTTGTTCAACTCCATTTTTCTCTCTCCTGGTCAACTATCTCTATATTCTTGCATCTACTCTATTAATTCAACACCATACGACATGCTTCCATCTCTTATAGTTTGTGCTTAGCTACTTTACAACTTCAGTTTGCACGTGGCCCTTCACCTACCACCCCTCTCTATATCACTGTCCTTCTAAGCCTGGTCTTGCTGTTGCTAATGTTGCCTCTGTTTCTTGTAAGTTAAATTTCTAAGAAAGGCAAAAAATTAAAAATCGAATGATCTGGCAATCCCACTTCTGGTTGCATGTCCAAAAGAGTTAAATGCAGGGTCTTGAGATATGGGCACACTCATGTGCGTCGTAGCATTTTTCCCAATAGGTAAGAGGTGAGGCAACCCAAGTGTCCATTGACAGATGAATGAATAAGCAAAATGCAGTAGAAACATACAATGGAATATTATTCAGCCTTAAGAAAAAGGGAAATTCTGGCACATGACACAACATGGATGAACCTTGAGTATATTATACTAAGTGAAGTAAGCCAGTCACAAAGAAACGAATATTATATGATTCTATTTACTTCTGGTATCTAAAGTAGTCCGATTCACAGAAACAGAAAGAATGATAGTTACTAGGGGCTGGGGAAGGGGAAAATGGGGAGCTGTTATTTAATGGGTATAGAGTTTCCATTTTGCAAGAGAAAAAAGTTCTGGAAATATGTTTTCACCACCATGAGAATACTGTATACTTAAACACTACTGAACTGTACACTTAAAAATGGTTAAGTTGGTAAATTTTATGGTATGCCTGAGAAAAGAAATCTGATTTGCCCAGATAATCTTTGTAAAGCAAGTTATACACACATGGGTAATTAGCAAACCTGTGGACTAATTACTGGAATACTTATTTAGCAACTTTTAAATTAAATTCCTACTATCTCAGATACTGTGCTAGGTCCTCAACCAGGTGCCCACTACTGCTCTCATCAGCAGAATATCTCTGCTTGGAATGCTTTCCCTATTCGAGGGGTTGGTGATCCTTATTTCTAAAACCATGTCATTTTCACTTTTGTAAATAAAGTGCATATTTTTGAATTATATCCTGCTGTAGGACATAAAATAAAGGGGTTTTTTTTTTCTTCACCCTAGACTGTTTTTTGTGACTCTGCCAAAAACAAACAAAACAAAAATCAGTGCAGGTTTTCTGTAACTGCTGCAAAATATCACTTCAAAATAGTAACCTTATAGCACAAGACTCTTGAAAGAAACTTCATGGACTTCTAAGTTGACTTTAAGTATGAGTTAGCAGTACAAAACCTTCCCAAACCAACACATTACGAAACAAAACAAGAATTCCCCTCAAAATCATCTTATTTAGCACAAATACCATCATAAGATGGTACTCCTGCTATTAAAACAGATTATTTCATTAGTCTCCAATGTATAAGTTTAGAAACTATTATTCCAATGAATGATTAAACTGCTTTCAAGAATCACCTTAGTTCAGAATTCGCATTAAGTAAACTACCTATTAAAACATGAAATGCAATACATTTTCAATCCCTATCCAAGTAGATACTCCTGACTTTTACCTCTATCAGCTTCTATGACATCATATTCTCTTAATTTTCTTCTAATCTTTCTGGGAGTTTCTCTCAGCTTTCTTCAGTGAACTTTTTGCTATCTGATATTGAATATTGGCATTTCCATGGTTCTAGCCCTTGCACTCTCCTTTTCTACTATATACATTCCCTAAGTGAATTAAAACCCACATCTAAGCTTGTACTCACACACTGATGATTCCCAAATCTACACCTCTAACCCTGACATCCTTCCTCAGCTTCAGATCCATATACCATATACTATACTATCCATATATAACCTACTGGAAAATCCCTGATTTGAAGCGATACCAGCAACCACAATTAGTCTTAGTATCTTTTTTTTTTTTTTAAAGCTGTGGAGTACAATTCAGGGTTAGATATACAAATGGTCCTTGTATAGGTAGAGTTTGGGCCTCACTATGGTCCCCACTTCACCTGGCTTGAGATCAGGTACCCTTATTGATGACGTGTCCCTCCCCCAGTCTCATTATCTTAACACTGTTCCCTCCACCACTCCTCCCCTCAAAATGTTCCTTAACTTTGTTGCTATTTCTGATAAATGACAACTTTCAACCAGTTGTCCAAAGCAGACAAGAATTCTAGATATCCCCTTCTACTTTGACCCTACCCAATATTCTCTATATTTCCCACATAGCAATCGGCTACAAGTCCTTTCAATTCTGCTTCAAATATATTCCCTCGTCTTGAACTCAACAGTTGTGGCCTTAATTAAATCCTCATAATTTTCACCTGGATAATACCTACCTGGTCTTCAGTTGCTCCAGTCCCAGTATTTCCATGACTAAACTTTATCTATGATTCCTCAAAGTCTAATCTCCCTAGAAGTCTCACAGTAAGCATAATGTGACTTTTGCTTACACATTTTCACTAAAGCAATTGCATTTTACTATACGTATTTCCCTGTAAGAATGTAAACTCCTATGTACAGCAGCCACGTTACATCATAATAGATGTGCTGAGTGAATAAATACTTTTCCAGGCTTTCTTGCCACTCCCCATACATCTACCCAGCTTCCAGGCATACGAAATTACCTGTAGTTCTGCCATCACACCATGCTGTTGGTGTGTCCACGTCACATCCCAGCTAGAATGTCTTCACTTCACTCTGCACCTGAATAAGTTTATCCTTAAGAGTCAGTTGAACCGTCATCTCTTTTAGAAAAGTCTTTTAAACCATTGCTCCAGATATTCCATGGTGCTCCCAAAGCCCCTGATATGTGTTTACTAGACTATATGGCAATTGTTGACTTCCTTGCCTGTCTCTTCCACCAGATTATGAAGTGCTTAAAAGCAGAAACTGTTATTACCTTTGCTGTATCTCCAGTATCTAACACAGACCCTGGCATTTAGTGGGTCCTAAATAAATATTTATAGAATAAAGCATGAATCTATTTTGTATGAAATGTCAGACTACATCTCTAGTCTTATATTTGCAGTCAAACAAAAAACAAGAGATATAAGAAAGTTTCTTGAAAATGTATGTTTCTTAAAAATATATACCCTTCTAGGCAATACATTTTAGTTTCGAAAGGAAATGTACCTCAAATGCATAGTTACCTCACCTCCAGTCTGGAAGTAAGTAATATATATAATCATGAATAAAAGTGTTCAAAAACTCCACACTGCTTTAAAAAGGGATAAGAGAAAATAACATTTCTGACCTTAAAATTATGTGTATCACATCAAAACCTTCTATGATAACTTCAAAGATGAACTAAAATTAGTTACAAAACCTAACTTAAAAAATTCTGTTGGACTAGCTAAATTCAATAAAAAGTATTTTCCAAGGGCTCCATACATTACACTCTGCTTATCAAACCAATTTATGCTTGCAGACATTGCCTAAGTCATTCCACTTTATATCAACCTGTTTAAAATAGGCCCTTCAAAAGAAAGTAAATACAAGTAGATTTTAAGATCAATGGGGAGAGCCAGAGCCGTTGTCTGCATCTTCTTACTGCACCACACACATTAATGGAACTCATATTATAATAGTAAATATTATTTTAACAGAAGAACTGACTTATTAACCACGTCTGTCAAAGTACCATATATGGACTCACATAGCTGTGCTACTGATTTAAGACACACATAGAGAGCCAAAGGCTCATCCACATGGAAGAAAGGGAAAATACCACTACAGCTCTCTTAACCCTGAAGACTTATTTCAAGTCATTGCCTAAAAAAAACCAAAACAAACAAACAAACAAAAAACACCACTGGTAACAGTTTTATTATCTGAAGACAAAAAACAAGGCTTAAAATTCACCTAAGTGCTCAATCTTATGCTCCATCAACATTTTATCCTTTTATAGCCACAAATTTTAGAAAAATAGGCAAAAGAACAACTTTCACATATGCTGGAAATATCTGCTTACCTTAAGTTAACAAGTTGTTTTTCAAATAACAGCATAGAAATAATTTTGGGAGCTGTCACAAAATGCCTGATAAATCACTTTAGTTTCATATTTAAGTACAAAAGTTCTACAATAATTTAAAAAACATAACTAGTTAGCAATTGAAAAAAACAAATTTTCTTGGAATTCAGTTAGAAATGTTTTCTAAAATGTAACGATCACATCTAAGATATATTGTTCTTTGGTTTGTTGCTCTAAATGACAAAAAATTTCCCTTGCACATTATTTTCCTTTCTGAGTAAAAGAAAAGAACAACATTAAGCCAAAACATAATGTCAAACCTCAAAGAATTTAAACATTAAAAAAAATACTATCTTGATCTGAAAACATCTCTTGAATAACACGACTTCCCACACAAAAGTAACACAACTGAGATGAAGTATTCTGCAAGGATAATGATATAAAGACTCTGAAATGCTAATTTCTCACTACTGTATAGAAACAGTCTCTTGTATAAGAAATTGCAAACATCTTATAAAACGTTAAATTGTTGATTTTCAATTTGTAGGGGATGAGATATTTTGAGTTCACAAAGTAGAATAAGAAGCATAAGTAAATTCAATTTTGCCATCAATATATTCTGTTTGGATCCGAACCCAGTTTTAGTATCTTGTAACTATTCAACAGAAAGGCCATATTAAGGCTGGGCCCAGTGGCTAATGCCTGTAATCCCAGCACTTCAGGAGGTTGAGACAAGAGGACCGCTTGAGCCCTGGAGTTGTAGACCAGCCCAGGCAACACAGAAAGATCTCATCTCTGGCAAAAAAAAAAAAAAAAAAAAAAATTTTAAAAAATTAGCAGGGTGTGGTGGCACACACCTATAGTCCCAGCTACTTAGGAGGCTAAGGCAGAAAAATCACCTGAGCCCAGAAGGTCAAGGCTGCAGTGAGTTGTGATCATGCCATTGCACTGCAGCTTGAGTGACAGAGTAAAACTCCAACTCACAAAAACAAAAAACAAAAAACAAACACACACAAGAAAACTCTTCTCGGGTACAGAGATTAAAATACACATTCTAGGATATTAAAGATAGGGAATAATCTCTTTGAGATTTATCAAATATTTAGATACAATACATGCTCCATGGCTAAAGTGAAGAAAAATGCTTATGATAGAAAAGGAATATTTTTTAATAAATAAGGTAGCCACCATTAGCTTTTCTTGTCTTAAACAAATTGTTTACAGTTACTACTTCAAATTAACAACAAAATTACTGAAAAAAATATTTAGTGTTTCAAGTAAACAGATCTATAAATTCTAGTCAAAAAGGAAAACCCTATTAAAACACTCCAATATACACTACACCCTCCAGTGGGCAAGTATCCATGGAAAAATATAAAAAGATTTAGTTGGATTTTCCACTCATTTAAATCAGTACTATAACTAATGAAATGATGGCTCTAAAACCCTCATAAAAGTCCACACTATTTTAATCACTTGTTTAGTATCTGAGCTAGAAGAATCAATGATTTTAAAAAATGAGATGTTGTGCTAATATTTAAAAAATGACCTGCTTCATCTTTCCTTAAAAAACAGAGCTATGAGACATGCCTTTAATTTATAAAAGAAAAAAGGTAAACAAGATAAATCACATGTAGAGAAGTATTATTAAAAGATAAAGGTATATTTCATATCATCAGCTGCAAAAGTTTAGGCACTAATATTTTAAAGCAACATCCAAAAATTATGGTTCCTTAGTGAGAACATGGCAGAAAAGCAGTATGTTCATTAAGTTTTTCAGGAAGACAACTTACATTATCACCTGGTAATATCTAGTATTACCGGTCTCATGAGGCCATTTGGTCATTACACAGAAATATAAGCACACAGAAAAAATTAAGAAACTACCTACAAGAGTTCTTTTTCTATATGGCTAATGCTTCAGCAATGAAATTATATAATAGAAACAAAGATTAAATTTAAAGTATTCTATAACGTCTAAATATCATTTAAAGTTTCTCCTACTAATCTCTGAAAATCCTTATTTAATATCATTAAAATTTGCAGCAGAGCACAAAACATCTTTAATACAAAAATTTAGAAATCTTGTATGAAGATGTACATTTCCCAAAATGCATCAAAGAGTTTTAGAGTTTATTACTCTAGGGAAAAACTAGTACAATTAAGTCTACTTGAGGTCTTCAACTTAACGGAACTGTTATAAGACTAAAAAGAAAAGGACAGCAGCGACATCTAGTGGACATTTCAAATACATACCACACATAACAAATTAAGACAATTTTATTGCCAGTGTTTTACATAACTCCAACTGCCTGAGAAATTTTACGACAAATCTTTAGTTATAAACCAAAACAAGTCAACACTATTTCCAAAGAGCTTCTCAATATGCATGATCCAATCATTTGATAATACAAAATGTTTAACAAAGTATAGTCCAACATGATAATAATAAAAATTAAAATATTGAATAAAATATTATTGGAGTGAAACGAATAACTTACTAAAAAATTAAGAGCTGATTTATTTATGCTTTTTTCAAGCATGGAAAGTATACATGAACAGTATGATCTGTCAGACAAAATAAGAAATGTTTTTAAACTAGAAGAAAACTAATTTGCAACAGGTTTTCAACGTTTCGAACGGAAATTCGTTCTCAAGAAAATGTCTATGACAGTAAAGTAAGATAACTGCAACAAGCCCAGGAAGTCTTCTCAAAGCAACAAACTTGAGTATGGGTGTCAACAAGATGGCAGAATAGGACTTTCCAGTGCTCATTCCCCACCTCTAACCCACAGAAACATCAACTTGAACAACTACACACATCCGCACACAAAAGTACCATCCTAAGGGCCAAGAAAAACCAAGTGAGCGATTAAGGCACTTGGATGTAGAACAGAAATAAGAAGAGATGTATTGAAGAGAGTAGGAAAGACAGTTTTGCATAACCCGCATCACCCTTCCCCCAGCCCGGGCAGCACAACACAGAGAGATGACCTCCGCTTGGGGGAAGGAGAGGGAAGTAAGCACCAGACGTTGCCTCAAACCCTAACACTAAGCCCTATCCAGAAAATTCAGCACCAGGCAGGCACCACAGCTCCAGACTCCAGGCCGGTACCCACGAACTGAGCCTCCAGGCCTGCCTCAGCCAGGGCCAGATCCCATAGCTCCAGGCTCAAGGCCTACCAGGCTTGTTCAGGCCCTGGGCCTGCCCCACAGTCAGGATAGCCTCCGTGGAATTCAGGCTCCAAATCCTCCGTGCACACTCAGTCTCAAGGCTTGCCCCAGGTTTAGATCAGCCCCAGCAGCCTTGGGCTTCTGATTACTCCCAGCATCAGGTTGGTCCCCAGAGCTCCAGGCTTCAGGCCTGTCTCACCACCAGGTATGGCCCCCAAAACCCAGCTTCCATGCCAGCCGCTGTGGATACAAGCTACTAACCCAGATCCAGACCAGAATAGCCCTAGACTCCAGGCCTACCTTAGGCTCCAGCCCAGTCCAGAGCCATGTTGGTCCACACGACCCCAGGTTTTCTACCTGTCTCAGCATCATGTTGGCTGCCCTGGCCCAGGTACCAAACTGGCATCCACAGACAAAACCTCCAACCCTGCTCAGTGGCAGACTGGCTTCTGGGACTCCACACTCCAGCAGATCCAGGATCTGGGCCTATCTCAGTAAACTTCAGCTCAGGGCTGGCAACCACAGACCTAAACAGTCTGCAGGGGAAAGACAGCAATATTGCTTCTCCTGACTCAGTGTAGGCCTAGGCTAATGTGTGTATTTGTGCCTTCACTTTTGTTTTTAAATTTTAAAGATGTGGGGTACAATTCGGAGTTAGATACATAAGTGGTCGTTTCACAGGTAAAGTTTGGTACTCTTATTGATGCTATGTCCCCATTCCCTACAGTGTTCCCAAAATATGGAATGCTTCATGAATTTGCATGTCATCCTTGCTCAGGGGCCATGCTAATCTTCTCTGTATCATTCCAATTCTAGTATACATGCTGCTGAAGCAAGCACTATATCTTCACTTTTAACAAAAAAGTTTTAAAAGTTAAAAAAAATTTTAAAACAGAAAAAGGGTTATAAAATAAGAAAATAGTGAAATAAAATATTCTGTACAGTTGTACAATGTGTTTAAGCTGTTTTACTTTAAAATAGTAAAAATGTTTATAAAAGTTAAGTTTATTTATTTTATTTTTATTTTTTTTTGAGTTGGAGTCTCACTCAGTCGCCCAGACTGGAGTGCAGTGGCTGCTCCCAGCCACTGCAGCCTCGACCTGCTGGGCTCCAGCGTTCCTTCCGCCTCAGCTTTCCAAGTAGCTGGAACTACAGGCGTGCGCTACCACACCTGGCTACTTTTTGATTTATTGTAGAGATGAGGTCTCGCCAAGTTGCCCAGGCGGGTCTCGAACCTGCGGGCTCAGGCAATCCACTCACCTCAGCCTCCCAAAGGTGCGGGATTACAGGCTGAGCCACCGAGCCCGGCAAAGTTAAGTTTATAAAGTAAAAAAGTTTACAGTAAGCTAAGGTTAATTTATTAGCGAAGAAAATATTTTTATGAATTTAGTGTAGCCTAAGTGTACAGTGTTTAAAGTCTACAATAGTGCACAGTAATGCTCTAGACCTTCACATTTACTTACAACTTACTCACTGACTCACCCAATGCAAATTCCAGTTCTGCACGTTATATTCCTGGTAAGTGTCCTATACAGATGTATCATTTTTTAATACCATATTTTATTGTACTTTTTCTGTTTAGCTATGTTTAGCTACACAAATACCACTGTGTTACAATTGCCTACAGTATTCAGTATAGTAACACGCACAGGTTTGTAGCTAGGAGCAATAGGCTATATCACATAACCTAGGTTTGTAGTAGTCTATACCATCTATGTTTTGAACATTATGATGTTTGCACAATAATAAAATTACCTAACAATGCATTTCTCAGAATGTACTCCCATCATTAAGCAACAAAGGATTGTCTATAACAAAGTATATGGGGGAGGATCCAAAAAGACCCAGAATTTATTTATAAAAAACTGTGTATTTATTTTCATGTTTAAACTTCAGTCACCTTCAAAGTACTCTCCGTTTGACACAATGCACCTATTAAGACAAATTTTCCACTGCTCAAAACAGTTTTTGAACTCGTCAATTTTGATGACTTTTAGTGCTTCTGCCATTTTTTTGTTTCACCTCTTCCACATAGGCAAAACATTTCCCTTTGAGGATTTTTTTCATCCGAAAAGCAAAAACAAGTTGCCTGGGGCAAGATCAGGTACACAGAGAGGGTGGGGCATGAGAATCATGCAGTTTTTGGTCAAAAACTGCTGAACATTCAGTGTGGGATGGGCAGGTATGCTTCGTGATCACCCATCATGAAATGGGCAAACGTGACAAAAGAGGCCAAAATAAAACCCACTGAAGCCTAACACAGCCTCTTACAACAATATATACTGACGCCAATAGGTGCTTAGAATATTTACCTAGTGGGAGAAGCCTGTATTACAAGGGGCCCTCCTACCTCCAAAAGATAATTTCGTTTTTTTTATGGGGGGGATGGAAGGGGGTCCCCCGCCTTGTACATTATGACATCAAAATCATAAAATGGTGGGGTGGAATAAAGCTACAGAGTGATTTCATGCAATCAAGCTTAAGTTGTTAACAGGTTAAAATATAACTATAAGATGTTTTATGCAAGTCTCTTGCTAAACACAAAACAAAAAACTTATAGTAAATACACAAAAGATAAAAAGTAAGGAGTCAAAGTCACTAGAGAAAATTACCTAATCACAAAGATAAGGGAGAAAGAAGGGAACAAAACAATTAGAAAATAACTAACAAAAGGGCAGCAGTAAGTCTTTACCTATCAATAACTACCTTTAATGTAATGACTTCAATTCTCTAATCAAAAGACACAGAGTCACTAAATGGATAAATGAGACTCAACTATATGCTGCCTATAACACACTCACTTCATCTTTAAGGGCACACATAGACTGAAAGTAAAAGGATGGAAGAAGATATTCTACACAAATGGAAACCAAATGAGAGCTGAGTAGCTATACTTATATTAGACAAAGTAGACTTAATGCCACAAACTGTAAAAAGAGACAAAGAAGGCCATCATATAATGACGAAAGGATCAATTCATTAAGAGGATGTAACAATTGTAAACATATATGCACCCAGCATTGAAGTACCTAAATACATAAAGCAAATATTGAATGAATTGAAAAGAAAAACAGACTGCAATACAATGATACTAGGATACTTCAATACCCTATCTTCAGCAATGGACAGATCATCAAGAAAGAAAATCAATAATAAAATATCAGACTTAAACTACCCTTTACACTAAATGGACCAGACATATACAGAACGTTCCACAGAACACCAGTAAAATACACATTCTTCTCAAGCACACACAAAGCATTATCCACAACAGGTAACATATCAAGTCACAAAACAAGTCTTAACAAATTTAAGACAGAAATCATATCAAGTATCTTTTCTGACCCAACAGTATAAAACTAGCAATCAACAACAGGAGAAATTTTGGAAAATTCACAAATACATGGAAATCAAACAACATGTGCCTGAACAAACAATGGGTAAAACAAGAAATTAAAAGAGAAATTGTAAAAATATTTTAGCTAGGTATAGTGGCTCATGACTATAATCCCAGAACTTCTGGAGGCTGAGGTGGGAGGATTTCTTAAGGCTAAGAGCTTGAAACCAGCCATGGCAACACAGTGAGACCCAATGACTATTAGAAAAAAAAATTAGCTGGGTGTGGTGGTGTGCATCTGTAGTTCCAGCTACTCAGGAGGCTGGGGTGGGAGTTAAGGCTGCAGTGAGCAATTCTGTGCCACTGCACTCCAGCCTGGGTGACAGAGTGAAACCTTGTCTCTAAAACAACAACCATAATAGATACCTAAAGAACACTTCACGCAACAACCACAGAATGTACATTCTATTCACCACCACATGGAACATACTATAAGATTGACCACATTCTCGGTCATAAATCAAGCATAAATAAATTTCATAAGATCAAAATACTACCATGCATCTTCTCGGACCACAGTGGAATAAATATAAGTATCACCACCAACAAGATCCCCAAACACACAAAGACATGAACGTTAAACAACATAATGCAGAACGACTCCTGGGTTAACAAAGAAATCAAGACAGAAATTAAAAGATTCTTGGAAACAAATGAAAACAAAACCACACCTTACCAAAACCTCTGGGATGTCATGAAAGCAATACTAAGAGAAAAATTTATAACTCTACACATACACATCAAGAAAACAGAAGGATCATAAGTAAACAGCCTAAAACAACACACCTACGGGAGTTGGAAAGGCAAGACCACCAAAATCCTATCTTCAGCAGAAGAATCCAGATCACCAAAGTAAAATCCCAACTACAGGACACAGAAGACAAAATATCATAGGAAAAAAAAAAAAATCAATGAAACAAAAAGCCAGTTTTTTGAAAGGAAAAGATTGGCAGATCCCTAGCCAGATTAAACAAAAAAAACCCAAATAGACACAGTTAGAAATAAAAAAGACGAAGTCACAACTGACCCCGAAGAAATTCAAAAGATTATCAGAGATTACTAGGCACACCTGTATACAAACAAACTTGAAAACATACATGAAATGGAGGATTTTCTGATCCTCCCAATCATACCACCTTCCAAGGTTGAAACACGAAGAAATAGAGACCCTAACTAGACCAGTAACAACCAAGGAAATTGACTCCATATAGGAAAACAACCTACAAAAAAAAAAGCCCTGGGCAGTCGGTTTTCCAGTTGAATTTTACAAAATATAAAAGGAGGAGGTGATATCAATACTATCAAAAGTATTCCAGGCAATCAAGAAAGACGGAACTCTCCCAAATCATTTTATGAAGCTAACATCATACTGATACCCAAAAACCGGGCAAAGACTCAACAAGGAAAGAGAGCTACAGGCCAATATCCCTAAAAAACACAGACGCAAAAATTCTCAACAAGCTTTTAGCAAATCAGATCTAACAACACATCTCAAGAATAATCCACCATGACCAAGTAGGCTTCATCCCTGGGATGAAGGGATGGCTCAACATCTGCAAGACCGTACATGTAATTCAATGCATCAACAGGTATAAAAACAGTAACCACATGATAATATAATTAGATGCAGAAATAGCTTTTGATAAATTCCAGCATCACTTCTTGACAAAAACCCTGAACTCCTAGGCATTAGAGGGAACATACCTCAAAATAGCCATCATCTCTTCTTGACAAAAACCCTTGACAGCCAGGTTCAGTGGCTCAGCCTGTAATCCCATGCCTTGGGAGGCTGAGGTGAGTGGATTGCCTGAGCTCACAGGTTCGAGACCTGCCTGGGCAGCGAGACCTCATCTCTACAATAAATCAAAAAATCAGCCGGGCGTGGTAGCACATGCCTGTAATTCCAGCTATTCAGAAGGCTGAGGTGGAAGGATCACCGGAGCCCAGCAGGTCGAGGCTGAGGTGGCTGGGAGCGGCCACTGCACTCCAGTCTGGACAACAGAGTGAGACTCCAACTCAAAAAAAAAAAAAAAAAAAAAGAAAATGCTGGAGACACCCTTATGTACATTGGAGTAGACTACCAATTCTTGATCACAACCCCAAAACTATACGTCATAATAGATAAGATAGACAAGTGGAATTTCATCAAACTGAAAACAGCAACAGCAAAAGAAACCATCAAGAAAGAGAGAAGACAACCCACAGAATGGGAAAAAGTATTTAAGGCTTAACATCCAGGATCTACAGGGAACTCAAATGAGCTGAAAGGAAAAAAACACACAGTCCTATTAAAAAGTGGGCAAAGGACATGAATAGATATTTCTCAAAAGAAGACATACAAACAGCCAACAGATACATGAAAAAATGCTCAGCCTCACTAACCATTAGAAGAATGCAAATCAAAACCACATCGAAAAACCCCACAACTCGAGTAAGGACAGCTATCACTAATAAATCAAAAAACAACAGATGCTGGTAAGGGTATGGAGAAAGGGAAGTCTTCTACACTATTGGTAGGAGTGCAAACTAGTTCAACCTCTATGTAAAACAGTGTGGCGATATTTAGAAGAACTAAAATTTGACCTTCCTCATGATCCAGCAATCCACCCCTTGGAATATACCTGGAGGAACTCATGTCATTCTACAAAAAAAGATACTTACACATGTATGTTTATTGCTGAACTATTCACAAAAGCAAAAACTTGGAACCAATCCAGCTGCCCATTGAAAGTGGACAGGATAAAGAAAATTTGTTACGTATGTACAATGGAATATTACACAGCCATAGAGAAGGACAAAATTACAGACTTTTGCAGCAACTTGGATAGATTTAGTGCCCGTCATACTCAGTGATCTATCACAGAAACAAAAAACTGAATACACATGATCTCCTTTATAAGTTGGTCCTAAACATTCATCACAATTCTATAAGAGAGGGATTGGCAGTAGCAGGACAATGCCGGGTGGCAGGGGGTGGGGGGGAGGGGCATAAAACATCACTAAGGGTACCTGATCCTAAACCAGGTGAAGTGAGGACCAGTAGAGGTTCAACCTTCACCTGCACGTAGACTAATAACATACCTAACCCTGACTTGTACCCCACATCTTTATAATAAAATAAAGAAAAAATAAAGGAAAAAACAAAAATAAAACAACAAAATGAACCTTAAGCAAATAGTGATAATTCTACTACTGTATCATGCTGAAGTATTTGGGGTGAAGCATACAAAAACCTGCAACTTATTTTTAAACACACAAAACACAAAATGAGTTGGACAGATTATAATAAAGTAACAACAGCAAAACATTAACTGAAAAATCTAGGAGGTGAGCATATTGGGGTCCACGGCACAAATCTTCACATTTTCTGTGTGTCTTAAAATTTCCATAATAAAGAGGACAATCAGAATCTAAAGAAAATTTTAAAAATTATACAAACATGTTTTCTCCAATATTAACAATTCCTTTTATATATTAACATTTTAACCCATCTAATCTAATGTCAACTGTGACTATCTTCTAAAGATCAAGATTAAAAGGATGACATGTTTTTAAAAATTTGAAAGACATACCCGAATTTCTTGGAGATTGTGAAAATTATTTCCTACTCTGACAGAGATCTTGCTTGGAGTATAGCTTTCATCAGATTTGTAGTCTGCATAAATACATAATGTCTTCACTGTTGTTTTTCTTCTAAAAGCAATAAAATAAAAACAACATGAACTTCATCTGAAAAGATTTTCACAGCATCTTATCTTCTGATTTTAAAAATCATAGATCGCTAAAATGAGTATTTGAATCAAAAATTCCACTTCCTTTAATTCCAACAATAATGAAAATGAAAAAGTAAAAATATAGGTACAGATATAATATTTTACTTGGATGGATATCTCAGGCAGAACATGGTCATAAACCAGATGTGAGCAAAGAAGGATCAGTTAAGCCAAATTAGGTACTTTATTGTGCAAACAACATTAAGGATTTCCATTCTCTTTATTTCCATTCTCTTCATTTCCCATATGAATACTTGAGAATAGGTAACTGAGAAACTTGAGTCCAGCAAAGAGAAAAACATCTTTTTTAAAAAATAGAAAGCATAATCTATTACTTAATGCAAGAAATAAAATTTTGTTCTTGTTTTTTAAATATACATATCCTAGGCAAATAAAAAATATATAAAAGAAAATTAACCTCAGAAAAAATGCAAGTGGCAAAAAAAAAAAAACAACACAAAAAGATATTCCATTTCTAATAATCAAGAGAAATTAAAAGGTACAGTGATATTCGTTTTACTACCATATTGGAAAATAGTAAAATGACTGAGAAAACCCAAATATGATTAGAAAAAGGTGCTTTCATAGCCAGTTAGTAGGTACACAACCTTTAACTCATTAATTCAACTTCTAAAAATGCATTAAAAGACAGTAACACAAATATTCAAAAACTGTATTCCAATGAAGACTGGCCTGGAGGAAAAAAAAAATGGATGCAGAAAACCCTTGTCCTGTGATTAAATTACTAAAACATTAAAAACAACCCAAAAACCCATGGCAATAGGGAACTGGTTAAATAATTATAATAAATCCATTCAACGAAATACTGTACAACTATTAAAATAATTATGCACATATGTAGCTACAGTAGGAAAAACGCAGATTACAAAACAATATATACAGAAGAATCCCATTTAGGGGAAAAACAAAAATTTTCCTAAAGAATATAAACCTAGACTTATATTCTTTAAAAAGATCTAGATGGACTTATACAAAAATAGGTAAAGGCAACTATTTTGGTGGGAAGGAACTATGGGAGATCTTTATTTTCTTCTTTATAATTCCTATCTTTTCTGAATAATTTTTCAGAATAAGCACGTACTACTTGGCCATCAGAAACAAAAAATTAGGTGATTTTAAAAACTTACCCCCCCCAAAGATGAAGAATTCTAACTAAATGTGCTTTGTAAGTTAAGTTCTTGTGTAAACTGGCACTGAGTAACAATAGGCTTCCTGAGCAAGTAGTCTGTGTCAAAGAGTCAGCTTATAAACAGCAGGGAATCTGTAGCTCTTAGGGAGGAACCAAACTTCTGTGGCCTAAGCTATTCACCAAAAGGAATGGGGAAAGTCAAGAACTTTTCCTCTAATCAAGATATAAAACACTAAATACCCAGGAACTGCTGACAAATAAATACCATTACTAGGTTTTCAAAAGAGGCCAAAGGTATCAAACTGACATCTTTCTCTTTCTGCTGAGCGAGAAAGGAGACAGGAGAGGAAGCAAAGAAAGAAGGGAAAATTTTGAAGGGCATACTAAAGATCTTATTCCTTGATGAGCCATATCAAAGGAAGAAAGCAAAGGCCTTTCTTTACTATGGAGAGATCAAAGGTCACACAAACTCTTAAGGACTTTTTTTTAAAAGGCAAATCTAAAGGATCAAGTATTTTTGCTCAGAATAATTTTATTTCTAAATTGTGAAATTCAGGATAACTTAGTCACTGGGACCTACAAGATTATCAGAGTGAGGTTTAGAAAGGCAAAGAATAGTTAAAACAATGATTAATGATTAATAAAAACAAGAGTAGCAAATCGTTAATGAATAGTGTGTATCTGGCCTAGAAGTAATATTTAATACTTATTTCACTTATTCCTCAACCTTGAGATAGAGGCACTATTCTCCATTTTTCTGATTTAAAAAATTAGTAACACAGGTTCATAGCTGGTTTAAGGTAAAAAAGCTGGTGGGTGGGCACAGTCAGAATTCAAAAGTATATCTGTCTGCCTCACATGATCTTGACCACTACTGCCTTCCCTTTAATTAACTGTACTTAGCTTATTTATTAGTCACTGATACCAGTTTACAGTGATATATAGGTATTTGCAGTTATTTAAATTTTATTTAAACCAACTGCTATTCTAATAAAATACAATTAAATTAGGACACTCATTATACAACTTTTAGGCTACAGCCTTTGTTTTTATGGAGAAGCAATCCTAGGTTGTACAGTATAACAGTTTCAAAAGCACAGGCTCTGAAGTCAAAAAGCTTCTGTTCAAACTGTAATTCTGTCACTTACCAGCTGTGTAACCCTAGGAAAATTACTTAATTTATCTAAGTCTCTGCTTCTGAGACTATACAATAAAGACACAATATTTGTAAATTTTAAATGAGATAAATGGGTAAGGCATTAAGCAAAGTATCTGGTATCTGACATCTTTTTAAAAAAATTAGCTGTTAATGTTATTTTTTGTCTATACATATTTAATACACTGTGATAGGAGTTGGCATACTATGGCCTGCAGGCCAAATCCTCCCAAACTCTGCTTTTGTAAGATAAAATGTAATTTGAACAGCTAAATGGAGTTACTTATGTATTATATATGGCTGCCCCAGGGATATAACAGCAGTCTGGAGTACTGTAGCTGCAACAAGGACCAGATAGCCCACAAGGTCCAAAATATTTACTGTTTGGTGTTTTCAAATGAAGTTTGCTGATTAGTACCTTAGGAGGACGACAACAACAACTAAACATATGATGTTACAGAATGTTAAAATAGATGGCATAAAAGGCTGGACGCGGTAGCTCACACTTGTGATTCCAGCACTTTGGGAGACTGAAGTGGGAAGACTGCTTGAGCCCAAGAGTTTGAGACCAGGCTAGGCAGCACAGCGAGACCTCATCTCTACAAAAAATTTTAAAAATTAGCCAAGTGTGGCGGCATGCACCTGTAGTCCCAGCTACTCAGGGGCCGAGGCAGAAGGATTGCCTGAGCCCAGGAGGCTAAGGCTGCGGTGAGTCATGATTGTGCCATTTAAACCTGGGTGACAGAGTGAAACCCCAACACCAAAATAAATAAATAAATAAATAAAAATAGAGTTAAGTATATTTCATTGTAATGTCTATATTTCTTTAATTTTTATGCAAGTAAAATAGACTTCTTTGTCCAATTCTTTGTCCAATGAGTCCAACCAACACTAGCTGAAAAATTCAGAAATGTATTACCTGAATTGGATGTTCACTAAATGAGGCTGGGAGCCATCTGACTGCCAATAAGTTTCTAGGTTATCATCTCGTAACTGATCCACTCCAAATCCTAAAAACACCAAAAGTGGCAATGAATTCATGTGAAAAAGAAAGAGCTATATAGTCAAAAAGTAAAATGACCATACATATTTGTCCAGAAATTTTGAAAAACAGATGAGAAATGTGAAATTTAAATTAAACAGAATTCTTCCAACCCTTTACTCAGAGCTCAACTTTTACAGAAATATCATTTACACACACAAAGTCTTTACTAGGAACAAGTTTTTTGGTTGTTTGCGTTCTAAAAGACATTTTCTAGAATATACTCTAAAGTACATATTATTCAAACCCAGTTTCTTATATTTTTACATGCTGATCACCAGTGTCCTGAAGAGTCAAAAAAAGGGCAACTTAGAATATTTTCAAAAAGCTATACATTTTGAAACCAAGTGTTTTTGATTAAAATTAATCAAAGTTAAATTTACCCAGAATCCCACATCCTCCAGCTATTCCAGATAATTAACAAACTATCCTATTTTTTTCTGATTAAAACCATAATAATTCATACTAATTTTAGAAATGAGCCTGATTTAACGGTAAACTGTAGACTTTTCCAGAAAAATTAAGAGAAACAGATCTAACTTACATTTTTTTTTTTTTTTGAGTTGAAGTCTCACTCTGTCGCCCAGACTGGAGTGCATGGCCGCTCCCGGCCACCGCAGCCTCGACCTGCTGTGCTCTGGCGATCATTCCGCCTCAGCCTTCCAAGTAGCGGGAATTACAGGCATGCGCTACCACGCCCGGCTGATTTTCTGATTTATTGTAGAGATGAAGTCTCGCTGCCCAGGCGGG
>NW_007258448.1:563911-576213 GCF_000164805.1 Carlito syrichta | reverse complement strand
TGCCCAGGCGGGTCTTGAACCCTCAGGCTCAGGCAATCCACTCACCTCAGCCTCCCAAAGGCGCGGGATTACAGGCTGAGCCACCGAGCCCGGCTCTTTTTTTTTTTTACTAAGTAATATATTCATCACGAAACAAATTCAATGGGTACAAAAAAATATATATTGAAAAACTGCTATTCCCCTACCATCTCATTCCCCTCTTCAAATATAATTAATGTCACCCATTTACTGCATGCCTTTTCACAG
The DNA here is from genome assembly GCF_000164805.1 of Carlito syrichta. Taxonomy (NCBI): domain Eukaryota; kingdom Metazoa; phylum Chordata; class Mammalia; order Primates; family Tarsiidae; genus Carlito; species Carlito syrichta. The sequence goes on along the minus strand of NW_007258448.1, from coordinate 575,967 downwards.
ACACTGTATGTATAAAAAAGCAATCACATATATTATTTCCCCCACCTTTACACAAATGATGGCATACTATAGTTTTGTATTTTGGTGTTTTCTTATTTTTTTAATTAATGTATCTGGCAGATTATTCCATATCAATAAATTACCAGTAATAACAACAGCAAACAATGATATCACATTTAATATGTGCCAGACATATTCTAAGAATTTTACATATATTAAATAATTTAACATTTATAAACTCATATAATAACTAGGTTAACATAATTGGCTTCCATATTTTTTAAGGTCATATAGTATACCACTATCTGGAAATCACAATTACTTAACCAAACCTCTGTAGGACATTTAAGTGGTTTCCAGTGTTTTGCTATTACAAACAATACTGCAATAAACACCTTCAAATATATATTACTATTTCTAAGGGATGGGTTTCTAGGAATAGAACCCTCAGTCGTTTGAATCCTTAATTTGTTAATTATTGTCAAATTTTCCTCCAATATTTTTCCTCACCAATAATGCAAGAGAACATCTATTCCCTCTTTGCATGGCTAGCAAAAATTTGCATTCTGAAGATTACATATTAGATTTTGATGACTTTGTATTTTTAAAAAATTAAATGATTTATACAGTAAGTTTTTGTATTGATTACATGTTGAAATTATATTTTGCGCATATTGAGACAAATAACTTTTTAAAATTTTTTAATGTGGCTGTCAGATAATTTCAGATTACATATGTAGTTTGCATAACATTTCTATTAGACAGCACTGCTCTGTACCTAAGCTAAAATGCAATCTTCTAAATATTTACTAACCTAATATGTAAAGAATTGCATTTCACAGTTTTATTAATATTTATATTTCTTACATAAAATGCTTATTCATATCCTCTGGTATTTCCATTAACTTTTGTCTTTTAATTGATTTATAACACTTTTGCTATTATGGATATTAATCCTGTTTCATATGATCCAAATATATTCTCCCTGGTGTGAGATCTGTATTTTAAACTTGTTATCTGCTGCCTTTATTGTATATACTAGTAGATAAGGGAGGTCTTCCCAGAGAAAATGACTTTTGCATTGAATTCCAAAGTACCAGTTGGCTAGGTAAAGTGCAAAGTTAAGTTAAAGGACATTAAGCAAAGAGACAAGCATGTAAGGACACAACACAAGAAAAACAGCATATATGGGAAATAAGAATAAGTCCTTTGGGAGTTAAGGCTACACATTCATGAAGAGCTGGAAGCGAGTCATAGACATATGAAAGGAGCCAGATCACACCAACTCTTGCATACCAAGAAAAGGAGCATAGATTATCTGGAAAAACATGCCAACCTACTGAAGAATTTTTAGCAGGTAAGTCATAAGATCAGGATCTTCAGATAGATTCTTCAGCCCCAAGAAGGGAGAAAACCATTCTGATATTACAAGTTCCAAGTGATGATACTCTGAATTAAGGTTGTGACAGGGAATTGCTCAAAAAAAGAGTTTCCTATTTTACCAAAAAAAAAAAAAAAACTTCTTAAAATGCAAAATTTGGGCTATTACTTACTGTGTCACTCTTAAATCTACACTGTCCAATATGGTAGCCACTAGTCACATGTGACTATTGAGCATTTGAAATAAGGCTAGTCCAATTAAGATGTGCTATAAATGTAAAATACATACTGGTTTTGAAGACTTAGTACAGAATGTAAAATATCTCATTAGTAATAATAGTTGCGTTATACTGAATGAAAATATTAATTTCATATTTTTAGTCCTTTTAAATGTGGCTACTAGAAAAATTAAAATACCACACGTAACTTACATATACATGTTCTATTCAACAGTGCTGTTTTCAATCATGCTTTGTTCTTTCTTTAGGCAGTATTGCTATGGATAATCCAGAATATTCAGTTACGTAAGTTACAAGATAAAAAGCTGTTTTACTAGCAATATAAAGAGTTCTAGATCTTAAATACCTTTTTCTTTTTAGTACTATTTTACCAGTTCCTTAATAAAAGATAGCTAAATAATTCTTCCTTGAGAGGAAAATAATTTTCTATCTATTGTTCTGAATTTTTTTTACAAAATGTTAAATAATTTAATTTTCTATTGATTAGAAGATTTTTTCACTTATTTTATTTAAGCTACTCAGCTAGGATGTCTTTTCTCCTTTATTTTACAACTTACATATGAGCATAAAGAATTTCATAAAATGGTATTTGTTCTTAAAAAGCAAAATAAACATTGAACAAAAATCTGAAAAACTTGTTCAGAATAAGAGATGTCCTGTAACTCAAGACTAATCATTTTAAGTTTGTTTTGAAGATACTGCTTAAGTACAACTAAGCAGCCGGGTTCAGTGGCTCAGCCTGTAATTCCAGCACTTTGGGAGGCTGAGGTGAGTGGATTGCCTGAACCCGCAGGTTCAAGACCCACCTGGGCAACTTGGTGAGACCTCATCTCTACAATAAATCAAAAATTAGCTGGGCATGGTAGCAGGCGCCTGTAGTTCCAGCTACTAGGAAGGCTGAGGCGGAAGGATTGCCGGAGCCCAGCAGGTGGAGGCTGCAGTGGCTGGGAGCAGGCACTGCACTCCAGTCTGGGTGACAGAGTGAGACTCCAACTCAAAAAAAAAAAAAGTACAACTAAGCAGGTGTAATATCTTCAACAACTGATCCATCTAAATCTTTACCTCTGGAATACTAAGTACGATCACCAGTCTTTGCTTCCTCAGTAAGTCTCACAAATGGAACATCTTGAAAATCTCTGCTCATGTGCCAATGTCACGTCTCTACTTCTTTTCCAAAGCTTCCCACTTAATATTATATCTGAATTGTTTTAGTCAAAACAAAATAAATAAAACAAGGATGTGTTATAACTACTTTAACAGGTATCAGGATATTGCCCACAAATAACACTATTCTCCAGAAAAGCAACTGCCATATAGTACCCTAATTCTCTAAGGCAGTGTTTCTCAGTGTGATCACCTGGGAACTTGTTTGGAATTTCAGACATACTACATCAGTACTTTTGAGGACCTAGCCCCTTTGAGAGTTTGTTTTAATAATTCCTCTAGGTGATTCTGACACATGCTCAAATGTTAGAATTGCTGCTTTAAGGCAGGGTCTCTCAACCTTGGCATTATTGATATTTTGGACTAGACAATTCTTTGTTGGGTAGGGGCGGGGAAGGTTCCTGTACATTGTAAGCAGTATCTCTGGTGTCTCCTCTTCCTCTATCCTTTCCCCAACCAAATGTCTCCAGGCATTGCCAAATGTCCTCTGGAGGGCAAAAATCATCCCTGGGTGAGAAAAACTGCTTTAAGAAAAAAGAATACTAGTATTCATCTGTGGTTATTGTTTGGTAAATATTCACGCTTCTCTCTTCACCTTCCATGGGAAGAATATGATTCTGCACTCCAATCACATTGGGGTTAAATCATTATTCATTTTAGCCAATACAATGTGACACAAGCAGAGGTTTTAAATATGCTTTCAGGGTATGGCTTGGTTTTCTGAATGTCTGCGCTCCCCTAAGAGAATGTACCTGAATACATGAGGCACACCTGAACCCAGCTCAAAACAACTTATGGCCAAGCAAGAAATAAATTTTGTTACTGTATGTCACTGAGAGACGAGGGTCACTTGTTACACAGCACACATCTGAACCCAGCCTAAAAATAACTTATGGCTAAGCAAGAAATAAATTTTGTTATTGTATGTCACTGAGAGACGAGGGTCACTTGTTACACAGCACTAGTGCAATAAGAGCTGGCTAACGCAACACCAATAGATGGGATATATATGAATGGCCCAGCTTAGATTGCCTTTATGGCTAAAGTAGCCACGCTCCTCTCAAGCATATCTACTAACCTACTTTCACATTTGCTAGGTGGTTATTTTAACTGAGACCAATGTCTTGACACAAAAAACTAAAGATAGATAAAACATGAGCTCTGTGGAGGAGTTTATCTATATTACGCACTAGAACTAAGTTCTAGAAATAAAAAAATTAGCGAGGCTTGGTGGCTCAGCCTGTAATCCCGCGCTTTGGGAGGCTGAAGTGAGTGGATTGCCTGAGCCCACAGGTTCGAGACCCGCCTGGGCAACTTGGCGAGACCTCATCTCTACAATAAATCAAAAATTAGCCAGGTGTGGTAGCGCGCGCCTGTAGTTCCAGCTACTTGGAAGGCTGAGGCAGAAGGATTGCCGGAGACCAGCAGGTCGAGGCTGCAGGGGCTGGGAGCGGCCACTGCACTCCAGTCTGGGTGACAGGGTGAGACTCCACTTAAAAAAAAAAAAATTAAGATAAACATAAAAGGAATTTTTCTTTATATTTAATTGCTCTAAAATATAATTCCTTTTTAAAAAATAAAAATAGCAACATGCAAAAATAAAATGTATGATAGTACATTCTTCAGAAAAAGGAAGAAATTAACTATTTTGAAATGCACCCAGACTATTCTGTTCTCCTTTAAGAAGGTCATACTTCAAGGTGAGCTACTTCAGCAGAGCCTAACCAACATGTAGATAAAGGGAAATATCCAATTCCAGTCCCCTCTAGCCTTTGTCTCTCACCCAGGAGGAAAAAAGCTAAGAAGCACTTGTGAAAGGTCAGAGCCAGAGGCACAGACCCAACAAAAGACCCATTCACAGAATTATATTTCTGTTCCCCCCCAATTTAGCTTAACATCAATGGGTATCCTATATAATACCAGGAGATTACAACTAAAAGAACTGCAGGCTCAGACTCCATTTAAGAAGCAGTCTCTAGGGAAACACAAAGATAACAGAAGAGAGAAAAAAAACCCAAAGATGCTAGTACAATCTTAGCCTATAACACTATAGCTACAGCAATTACAAAAGGTGCTATGTTCATGTAATGGAATACTAGAATGAAAAGAAAGGAAAAAGGAATAGAAGAAACATCTGAAGTAAAAATGGCTGAGAAGCTTCCAAGATTAAGGACAGACACCAAATCACAGATCCAGGAAGCTCAGAGAACACCAAGCATGATAAATACTGAAAAATCTACACATAGGCATATCACATTCAAACTGCAAAAAATCAAAGACAAAGAAGTTTCTGAAAGAAAACAAAGGGGAAAAAACCTTACCTATAGAAACAAGCATAAGAATTACATCAGACTTTTCTTCAGAAACCATACAAGCAATAAGAGAATGAACTGAAATACATTAAGTGTGAGGGAAAAAAAATCACAAATCTAGAATTCTGTAGCCAGTGAAATTTTCCCTCAAAATGGAAGGAGAATCAAAAACCTTTAGACAAACAAAACTTGAGGAAATCTATTTTCAGTAGACCTGCCTTGCAAGAAATGATAAAAGAAATTATTCAGAGAGAAGGAAAATGATATAGGTCAGAAACTCAAACTTACTTACAGAAACCTAACGATTCAGGTTAGGTACATAAGTTGTCATCGTACAGATGAAGTTTGGGCTTCCCTTTGGTCCTCACTTCACCTGGTTTTGGATCAGTACCCTTATTGATGTTATGTGCCCCCTGCCGCTCTTGGCAGTGTCCCACTACTGCTAATCCCTTTTTTATAGTATTATAAATGTTCAGGATCTGTGTGAGTGAGAATATGTGATCCTCCCAAGGAGCTGGGACTACAGGTGCATACCACTATGCCTGGCTAATTTTTTTTTTTTAATTTTTTTGTAAGGATGGGTCTTGCTATGTTGCAAGCAGGCTGATCTCAAAGAACTCTGGGGCTCAAGCAATCCTCTTACCTTGGCCTCCCAATGTGCTGGAATTACAGGTGTGAGCCACTGTGGGCCTGGCCCAATTTTACTTCTTAGTAATAAAAAAAATTTTAGTGGTTGCTCTATAGCAGAGGTCCTCAAACTTTTAAAACAGGGGGCCAGTTCACTGTCCCTCAGACCGTTGGAGGGGCGGACTACAGTTTAAAAAAAAAAAAGGAATTTGTTCATAGTTTTTTAAAAAAAACTATAGTCTGCCCCTCCAACAGTCTGAGGACAGTGAACTGGCCCCCTGTTTTAAAAGTTTGAGGACCTCTGCTATAGAGCAACCACTAAAATTTTTTTTATTACTAAGAAGTAAAATTGGGCCAGGCCCACAGTGGCTCACACCTGTAATTCCAGCACATTGGGAGGCCAAGGTAAGAGGATTGCTTGAGCCCCAGAGTTCTTTGAGATCAGCCTGCTTGCAACATAGCAAGACCCATCCTTACAAAAAAATTAAAAAAAAAAAATTAGCCAGGCATAGTGGTATGCACCTGTAGTCCCAGCTCCTTGGGAGGATCACATATTCTCACTCACACAGATCCTGAACATTTATAATACTATAAAAAAGGGATTAGCAGTAGTGGGACACTGCCAAGAGCGGCAGGGGGCACATAACATCAATAAGGGTACTGATCCAAAACCAGGTGAAGTGAGGACCAAAGGGAAGCCCAAACTTCATCTGTACGATGACAACTTATGTACCTAACCTGAATCGTACCCTACATCTTTAAAAGAATAATAATAATAAAAGAAGGCTGTAATAGCTATAATAATTTCAGACAAAGCAGATTTCTAAGCAAGAAAAGTTATGACGAATAATGTGAACATTACATAATGATAAAACAATTAATTTGCCAGTAATACATAACAATCCTAAATGTGTATGCACCGAACAACAGAACAACTATATAGGGCAAAAACTGATAGAACTGAAAGGAGAAAAAGACATCTATTATAAATGAAGACTTCAACATCTAACAGTAATTGACAGATTTATCAGGCAGCAAATTAGGAAGGATAAAGTCGAACTGAATAGTACCATCAATCAACTGAATCAAATTGACATTTATAAATTCTGTCATCCTACAACAGCTGAATACATTTTTCTTGAGCTCATGTGTAACATTCACTAAGATGAAGCACGTTTTGCACCATAAAAGATATATTTCTAAGAATTAAAAAAAATAGAAACCATAGAAAGTATTCTCTTAAACCACAAAAGAATTACATTAGAAATCAATAAAATCAAGATAACTGGAAAATCCAAAAATATTTGGAGATTAAATAGCACATAATCAAAGAAGAATCAAGAGAAATTAACATATTTTAAAATAAATACTAATTAAAATTATTAAAAATTGTGAGATGCACAGAATTAAAAAACTGAATATCATATATTCTCACTCTAAGTGGGCCCTAAACATTGGGTACACAAGCACAAAGACAGAAACAATTGACCCTGGGCAATACTAATGAAAGGAGGGACAGAAAATGGGGGATAAGGAACACATAATCATCTACTGGGTACCATGTCCACCAACAGGGAGAGACAAGGTTTGCTAGAAGCCCAAATCTTACTTGCACATAACTTACTTATGTAAGCAAATCCTCTCTTGCACCCCATAACTCTAATATAATAAATAAAATAAAATAAAATTTGTGAGATGCAGTGAAAGCAGTGCTTGGAGGAAAATCTATAACACTGCATATATACATAAGAAGAGATCTACCAATACAATAAAAATTTCTGCCTTAGGAAACCAGGAAAAGAAGAGCAAACCAAATCCAAAATAAGCAGAAGAAAAGAAATAATAAAAGTCAGAGTAGAAATCAATGAAATTGAACAGAAAATTCATAAAAAAATAAACAAAAGCAAATGTGAATTATTTGAAAAGTTCAATAAAATTGATAAACTTCCTAGTTGAGCTAACCAAGAAAATAAAAGAGAAGATGCAAATTTCTAGTATCAGAAATGAAAGAGAAATCATCACCAATGATACCATGGATAATTATAATAATGATGATAATAATAATAATGGAGTATTATAAACAATCACATGCCCACAAATTTGATAACAAATAAAGTTGACCAATTTTTTAAAAGACGCAATCTACCAAAACTCACACAAGGAGAAATGAATAATTTGAATACTCTATATGTATTAAAAAACTGAATCAATAATTAATGATTTTCTAAACTAAAAATCACCAGACCCAGGTGATTTCACTGGTGAATTTTATCAAACATATAAGAAATAATACAAGTTCTCTATAATTTCTTCCAGAAAATAAAAGCAGAAGAAAAGTTTTCTAACACATTCTATGAAGGGAGCATTATCCAAATATCAAAACCAGACATTACGTTGTCTGACAAAGACATTACAAAAAAAGATTACAGAACACGGATGCAAAAATTCTCAAGAAAATATTAACAAATCAAATTTATGTATAAAAAGAATTACACATACAATCAAGTGGGATTTATTCAAGGTATGCAAGGTTGGTTCAATATCCTAAAATTAACGCAACTGATTACATCACCAAGCTAAGGAAGACAAGTCATATGATCATATCAATAGATGCAGATAAATATTTGACAAAATGGAATATTCATTCAAGATAAAACTTCTCAGCAAACTGGAGAGGACCGTCTGATAAAGCATATCTATAAAAAAAAAAACAGCTAACATCATACTTAATGGTGAGAAACTAGATACTTCCGCCTTAAGATCTGGAACAAGAAAAGGGTGTCCTCTCTTACCACTCCTATTCAACATCATATTGAAAGTCCTTGCTAATGTAATAAGAAAAGGAAATAAAATATATATAGTTGACACTTGAACAACTTGGGTTTGAACTGCACAGGCCCACTTAAACACCTTTTTTTTAATAATCGGTCCTCCATACCCAAGAGGTCTACAGATTCAACCAAATGTGGATCTAAAATACAGTATTTTCAGGATGTAAAACCCAGATATGGTACCTGCAGGTTCTATAGAGCCAACTGTGGAATTTGTACATGTGCACGCACATAAAACAACATAATCCAGAAATTCTACTCCTAAGTATTTTTCATTAAAAAATGAAGACATAAATCCACACAAAAAGTTCTACATGAATGTTTATAGCAGTTTTATTCATAATCAGCAAAAATTGGGAGCAACTTTGTCTTAGTTAACCATTACTGCATAACAAATTGCCCCCCAAACTTAGCAGCTTAAAATATCAAATATGCATCGTTTCACAATTTCTATGGAAAGGAATTCTGGTACAGCTTAGTTGGACAGTTTGGCTCAGGGTCTCTTGGGAGTTTGCAATAATGTTATCTGAAGCAGTTGTCTGAAGGCTTGATGGGAATGAAGGATCCATTCTAAGATGGTTTGCTCAACACCACTGTTAATAAGAGGCTTCAGTTTCTCATTAGCTATCGGCAGGAGGCAATGGTTCCTTGCCAAACCCACCATTCCATTAGGCTACTTGCTTCCTCACAAAAATGACAGCTAGTTTTCCCCAGATTCAGTGATCCAAACAAGAGCAAGGCAGAAGCCACATCTTTTACAACCATTACTAACTCATGGTTTGATGATCAAGGATTACCAGAAGCATATGTTCTTCCTTCTGATGTATTGTCAGAAGGTCAATAGTAGCCTAACATTATTTTACAATGTCAACGTCATTCACCTCACTTCATCTCATCACACAGGCATTTTATATCTCACACCATCTCAAGTGTGAATACAGTACAATAAGAGATTTTGAGAGCTAGAGATCACATTTGCATAACTTTTATTATAGTATATTTTAATAATTGTTCTATTTTATTATTAGTTGTTGTTCATCTCGTACTGTACCTAATTTTTTTTTTTTTTGAGTTGGAGTCTCACTCTGTCACCCAGACTGGAGTGCAGTGGCCGCTCCCGGCCACCGCAGCCTCGACCTGCTGGGCTCCGGCGATCCTTCCGCCTCTGCCTTCAGAGTAACCGGAAATACAGGCATGCGCTACCACACCCGGCTGATTTTTTGATTTATTGTAGAGATGAGGTCTCGTTGCCCAGGCGGGTCTCAAACTCACAGGCTCAGGCAATCCACTCACCTCAGCCTCTCAAAGGCGCGGGATTACAGGCTGAGCCACCAAGCCTGTAAAACTTAAATTAAGTTTTATCATATGTATTTATGTACAGGAAAAAACAATGCATACAGTATGCAGTATTATCTGGTTTCAGGGAATCCACTGGGAGTCTTGGAACAAATATCCCTAGGATAACGGGAGACTATTACACAAGGAACAGTAAGTGACTATTATCAACAGTTTTTTCATTTTGTTTTACCTGGTTTGCAAGACGAGAGTGACCAAACAGCTTGTGACCCAATTTCCCGTACTGTTCCAGTTCTTTCTAACTGCTTAGGGTCAGCACCAGGAGGTGTCTTGTTTGGTGTGGTCATTTTAAAAAATACTCTGTGTAGAAAAAAAGAATACACATACTATACTAGGAGCTGAGCATTATTATACAAAAGGTAAAAATAAATAAAAATTTAATAGCAAAATGGATCCCTCATATATCTGATATTAATCATCTATTTCTCAAATGTAGTTAATATAACTCACTGTAATTTCAAAATCCTAGGAATTCAATTTTTGTTTCTAAAATATATTATTACCAGATGTTAAAGTAGCAGGATGTAGTAGCCAAAAGAGCATAAGATTAAAGTTCTGGCTTCAGCTTGACCTTTAGCTTAAACTTTGAGCAAGTCTGGGTTTTACTTCATCTCCAATCAAGGGTGTTAGTTAACTCGATGATTTTTAATTCTATATTGCTATGCAGTTCTATACTTCTATGAATAAAAATTCAAATGAGTTTTAGCCCTGGAAGTCAGACTGAAATACGCTTATTCTAGGAATAAGTAAACACTGATCCTTACTTTTAATTCCCATTAAATGATGCAGAGGATAACCATTTCTCCCCACTCTTACCACTGTAGATAAAATCAGAAAAATGGTTTCGAGGTCTAGAAGTAACTGGCCTATCCTAAAAAGGCTGACTTCATCTTTTACGTTTTTGTTAATTTTAGTAAATCTATGCAAACGTGAAAAAAGTAACTTCTTGGATAAGGCACAATATGTAAAACTGCTTTTGCAGCAGTCACTGCCACTAAACATTGTTATACACGCTATTATGAAACAGGTGCAATAGTTCTGTATATTATTTTCTTGACACTTTCCCATTAGATCCCAAGTTATTCTCTAATCACCAAGCACTTGATCCTCGTTAAATAACGGCAGAGATGCTGTTATCCAGTATAAAAGGGCCCGCTGCCCGATGGACTGTAAACTTCGGAAAGACCTGAGACTTAAATGCTCAATAAGTAATTTACTGAATGAATAAATGGACGAATAGGTTCAGTCGTAAACTAAAGTAGTTGCCACTTGCCTGCAAGTGGTCAGGACGAGACTATTAAACCTGTAGCCATCATTTCAAACCAAATGTCCTGTCATCTGGGGGGGGGGGAAATGCCCAACTCTACGTTGGGACAGAATTCAACCACCAGATTTAAGACTGGACGCCACCAAGTGGATAAAACACGGGGCTCGAAGAAGACTGGGTTCCTGGCCTTGAAGACCTGACCGACTGAGGAACTAAGGCCAAGGACAGCGTGCCACCGCCAGCAGTGTGGGACCAGACTCTGTAGGTCCGGCCTGACGCCCCTGGCATGCTAGAATGACTAAGGCTCCACTCCGGACCCACCGGCCTCGAGGAGACGGCGAACGTAAACAGGGACTGGGATTAGGGAGGCGAATGCCTCTGCTAGCGCTAGGACGGTCGTCCACGTCGAGGAAGAGCCCACGCACTTACAGCTTCCAGACCTGGCTCCCCGCAACTCAGCTTCTTAGGACGTCCTGCAGCCCCGCGCCACTCCCACTCGGCCTCTGAGGATCGCTCTGCCTCCCGCAGTGATGTTTAACGGCGGGGGGGGGGGGGGGGGGAGTGGCAGCACAATGACGTCACCTAGCCCCGCCCATCTTCGGGGCCCCGCCTTGCGCTCTCTGCCGCGCGTGCGCATTACGTCCTATGGCTTGCGCGAGGCGGCGGCTGGGCACCGCCATTTTGGCCGGTGGCCGTAAGAACACGCTGTCTGGCTGGGAAGTAAAGGCAAGAAGTGATTTGGCCTCCGCGCTCCCCTCCGCAAGGGGATCGTTTTCTGCAGGTACGTGAGTAGCCCGGAGAGCTTTGGCCTTTAGCTGTCATCTGCCAGGTTAGAAAGACCGTAGGGACGTTCTCCGAAAACCTTTGGTTAGGCCTTAGG
>NW_007258448.1:483159-563761 GCF_000164805.1 Carlito syrichta | reverse complement strand
TGCCCCCGCTCCCACCCCGGAGCTGACCCTTCGGGAGAGGAAGGCAGCTTCAGCACTTGCAGCATCCCCTCGTCCCCCGCCCTGGATATCGGACGTACTGTCACATGTGCGGATTGGGCTGTGGGAAGTCGTGGCTTCTCTCCCACGTTCTGGTGATGGTGGAATGAGTCATGGCATCTTGCCGCCATGAAGTCGAATACTCCCCGTCCACTCCCAGGCTTTATAGAAACGATGGTCAGACGTCGCTCGACTCTTCTCATAGCATGACGTGTGCGCGTCTGTGACTGGGGTTATCCCAAGCGGTTTCCCCGTTGAACACCCATAGCTTTTTGGGGACGCTTTTATGGCACTCGGCACTTTCCTCCCCTTGGTGACTTGTCCGTTTTCCCCTTTATTGTATCTTGAACTCCTTGAGATCAAGGATGATGTCTTTATTCAGTAAATATTTCTATTATCTCTTCGGGGCTTCGTACGCTGTAGGCACTTAGTATTTGTTGTGAATGCATGACAGCCAAAGCTGAATTCCCACATCCTATGAAATACGTTAGCATTTTCTCCTTTTTTGATAGTAAAGTCGACACGAGTAAGGAATAAACTGTCCGAATAACTCTTTTTATTTTTACCATCTCTTCCGCGGGACTGCTACCTATTTATGATAGTGGCATATATGTTGCACTACTTTGTCCTTTATATTCATTCTGTACCATCCACCTGACGATAGTGCTTTGTCGGTGTAACCAGAGGCTGTTATCTGTATTTGAACCAAAAGGTGTTTCGGGTTGGTATGGAGTTTCTTTTTTTTTTTTTTTTAGTTTAAAACTTTGTTCTTCCCTACTTTAAAAAAAAAAATAATAAGGAAGAACATTTAATATAATGCCAGGGGGGGAAAAGGAGAAAGTAATATTAAGTTAGAGTTTCTTGTAAGTTTTTTTAAGTTAGTTAGTTAATTTATATTTTTTTTGCAGAGACAATCTCACTTGATTGCCCAGGCTGGTCTCAAACTCTGGCTTCAAGTGATCCTCCTGCCTCTGCCTTCCAAAGTGCTGGGATTATAGGCATAAACCATTGTGCCCAGCTTCTTCTGAATGTCTTGAATTTAAGACTTTGAAATCAGAGTCGTATACCACTCCCAACATATTATAAGTGTTTTATAAGACTAATAACCTACAATAAGCATAGGTTAGAAAATTTCATGTGATCATAAGCATCGTTAGTTAACAGCCATCTTTAAAATGCTTTACACAGCATTACAGTAATGTTGGTTTTAGACTAAATGCTTTTCACTTCCTTTTTTCCTCAGCTGGAAGAATGACATTGAGTGTCATTGTTTGATTGCCCATTTTGAACAGTTTGTCTTCAGATGTGAAGTAACTTAAAACCCTTTGTTCCCAGAAGTCTGTTACTATAATCTCCAAGCTTTACTGTGCCTGTCTTTCCTATTGAAAAATGAGTAGAGCCAGGTGTACTGGCTCATACCTGTAATCCCAGCATTTTGGGAGGCAGGAGGCTGAGGTGGGAGAACTACTTGAGCCCAGGAGTTCCAGCCCAGCCTAGGCAATGTAGCAAAATCTCTTCAAAAAAATTAAGAAATTAGCTGGGCTTGGTGGTGCATACCTATTGTCTCAGCTATTTAGGAGACTGAGGTGGAAGGATTGCCTGAGCCCAGGAGGTCGAGGCTGCAGTGAACTGTGATCATGCTACTGTACTCCAGCCTAGGCAGCAGAGTGAGACCCCCAACTCAAAAAAAAAAGTGGAGAATCCCCCTTCCCCTGGTTCTTGAAACTAATATACAAATTGAATTTATAGTGTTTACACAGCAGTTCTACAAACAATCCATATTAATTTTTCTTTTTTTTTTGAGTTGGAGTTTCACTCTGTCACCCAGGATGGAGTGCCATGGCACGCTCACAGCCACCCCGGTGTCAACCTGCTGGGCCCCATGATCCTTCCACCTCAGCCTTCCAATTAGCTGAAACTACAGGCACACAATACCACACCCAGCTATTTTTTGATTTATTGTAGACACAGGGTCTCGCCAAGTTGCCCGGGGTGGTCTTGAACCCGTGGACTCAGGCAATCCACTCGCCTCTGCTTCCCAAAGTGCTGGAATTACAGGTTGAGCCACCGAGCCTGGCCTTCATTTTTCTTAAATGCGTTACAGTTTGTCACTTTTTATATCAATCAGTTTATTAACCACCTCTGGTATGTTTTTCTTCTGGAAAAAATCAGTCTGGGTGTACCCAGAGTCCGAGCTGTTTGGGAAACTGAACAGAAGGATCCTTTGAGCCCTAGTTCCAGGCTTTTATGCCCTCTCTTGCTTGAGAATAACTATTTCATCCAGTCTGGGCAGTGTAGCGAGATTCCCATTTCTTTTCTTTTCTTTTCTTTTTTCTAATGTCTCTTACATGCTGTTTTTTAAGTAAAAGTTTGAAAAAGTTAATATTTTAATAGTGTGACAGAAATAGAATTTAAGCAATTTCATTATAAAAGATTTATCCTCTTGAGGGGAACTCATTATGCTCTTTTACTGGGTAATTTGTAGAAAGGCATTCAATATTTAAATTAGAATGTATGGTTCCAGTTTTATTTTAATAGGTTGGTGAATAATCATTTTCAAAATCATAGTTTTTTTGTAGCAGTTCAAGTCTTTTAATTTAATTTCTTCCTCTTCTAATCTTTACAAGACTTAGACCAGATTTTAAAGTAGAGTAAACCTGTTTGAGCATAATTCTTTGTTTTTTACAAGAGTATTTAGTCTTCTTTTGAATGATTTGTGTTTTAGTATATAATTTAGTGGACAACAGTTACCATAAAATATGCATAACTTGCAAGATTCTAAAGTCATTGTAATCCATAGGAGAATTATTTACCGTATTTAAATTTATGTTCTCATTCATTCAGCAGAATGTTTTTTGTAATCCATAGGAGAATTGTTTACCATATTTAAATTTATGTTCTCATTCATTCAGCAGAATGTTTGATCTTCTACACTGATTCAGCCCTGTAATGAACAAAACTCCTTGCCCTCATGATGAGGGAGTGCATGCTACTTAGGGAGGGGAAAAAACTGTGTGTTTGTAGCATGAGAAAGCATGTGTGTGTGCGTATGTATAAACACATAATATAAATATGTTCATATTCACCAGGTACATATGTGAAATGTACAGGAAGTGATAAGGGGGAAATAAAGCAAGAAAGAGGGATAAAAAGGCAGTTGAATGTCTTTTTTGATAGTGTAGCTAGAGACGGCTCACTTAGAAACAGGGGCAAAGATTTGAAGGAATGAGCCATGTAACTCTCTAGGAGGAATAGCATTACAGGCAGAAGGAACAGAAAGTGCTAAGATGCTGAAGCAAGGACATGCCTGGCATGTGCTAGAACAACAAAGAGCCAGTATAACTGGAGCCACATGAACAAGAGGTAGAGTAGTTGGAGCTGATATCAGAAAGTTAACAGGCTGATCCATGCCCCATTGGCTATCTTAAGGACTTTGGTTTTTACTCACACTGAGAAGTGAAGCTGTTGCAGGATTTTAAGTAGAGGAGTTACATGATCTGGCTTACTTTTTGTAAGACTTACTCTGGTTCCTATATCGAGAATGCACTTTTGAGGATTAGAGTATAAGAGGGAGGATAAAAGCAAAGAAATCTGTTAGAAAGCTGTTAGACTAATACAAGTAAGAGGTGATGATGGCTTAGAGCAGAGTCATGAGAGGTGGTCAGATTCTGGATGTGTTTTAGAGGTAGATTCAACAGGGTTTGCTGTTGTGGAGTGGGAAAGACTGGAGCTGCTATTTAACAAAATGGGCAAGACAGCTGGAGGTGCGAATTTTGTTGAGAATTTCAGGAGCTTAGTTAGGGAGATGCCTCCTAGGCCTTCAAGAGGAGATACTGCATAGGTGAGTAGACAGATATACAATTGTAGGATTCAGGAGAGGTGTTTTGACAGAAATAGAAAGGAATTTGGGGATTTGCCTTATATACATGGAATTTAAAGTCACAAGGCCACAATAGAACACCTTGGGGACTAAGAATAGATGGACAAAATGACTGAGTCTTAGATAGAGCACATTGAACATAGAGAAGCCTGGAAGATAAGGAGTGACCAGGAAAGTAGGAAGGGAACTAGGTAAGTGCTGTATCTTAGAACAAAGTTAGGAAAGGTATTGTCTAATAGGAAAAAAGTCATAATTTGTGTCAGATGCAATAAATTGGTCAGGTTTGTTTTTTTGAATCAGGGTCTCAGTCTGTTGTTCAGACTAGAGGGCAGTGGTGTGATTATGCCTCACCACAGCCTAGACCTCCTGGACTCAAGTGTCTGCCCTCAGTTTCCAGCGTAGCTGGGAATACAAGCATGTCCCAACACATCACCATGGCCCGACTAATTTTTTTGTAGAAATGAGGTCTTATTATGTTGCCCAGCTGGTCTTGAACTCCTGGGCTCAAGCAGTCCTTGGCTTCCCAAAGTGCTGGGATTACAGGTGTGTGCCACCATACCTGGCTGATTGGTCATGTGCAGAACAGTGATGGCATGCAAGTTGTTTTGATGAAATGATGGGCACTAGAGCATTGAATGGATTTAGGAGTTACTGTCTAGACAGAAATGTGAGACATTGAGCATGGGCAACTCTTTCGAGTAGTCTTAAAGAAGGAGATATAAAGCAATGGAAGATGATAATCGAGTGCTTGAATGCTGATGAGAATGAGCCAGTGTAGAGAATAATTAATGAAGTTGAAGACAAGAGGGAGAATTGTTGGAACATTCTCCGTAGGAAATGTCTTCTAGCATATACAAATAGACTTAGCTGTGGAAATACATATTGTGTGATTGCTAGTTGGCATAAGGATTCATTTGAGATGGCAAATTTAGAAGGAGACTAGTCAGCAGGCCTTGATTTTTTTTCTCCACCTGTTTTAAACTGTATGTATGCAGATGAAGAGTTGAATTTAACCAAGATTGTGATTCAGGATGTAGATGATTGACAATGGAATTTTAGCTGGGTGAGAAGGGAAATAAAGGTACCAAGGACCAAGGAACTGAAGAAAGTGATAGAATCAAATATTTAGAGTAAGTTTGGAGAATGGGGGGGATTAAAGGATTGTTGGATTGGTACCTATATAGTAGGGGGTGAGCTGAGAAGATGGTTGGGGAATGGGGTATTTGAAATTGAGGTTATAGAAGGATTGCAATTATCGGTAATAATAAAGTCTAGAGTGTGACCAAAAGAATGAGGGGCTGTGGTAGGTTCGAAGATAAGATGTTGGAGGAAAGAGTTAATTAAAGGACAGATTATTAATAGAATGATCATCTGTAAACATACTGAAATCACCAAGAACTACGACAGGAATTGTAAAAGAGTGAAAGTTATCCAAAGGCTACAATCTTCAAAGGATGAAAGGGAGTGATCAACAAATGACTAAAACAGTTGAGAGGCAAAACTGTTTTTAGAGAGTTAGGGGAGATGATAGTCTGGGACAGCATTGAGGGGTAAGATCTCTTATCCTCCTTCAAGCCTGGTGATATTGATGGGTGTGAGAAAGACTTGAGGAGGCTACAAGGGGAAGCAGATTATAAAAAAAAAAAGAAAAATCAAGATGGAGGATCACAGTAAGAAAAAGCCAACAGAATATCTATAAATGGATAGTCTTGGCTTCAGGTTTTTCATGATGTGTTGGAATAAACTTGAGTATTAAGACATTTTTTGGAATTATTTACTTTAATTGCCATTCTACGGAAATTAATGTCTAAATTACTAAGCTTAATATTGTAAAAGATTTTTAAGTTCACTTTCATCTTTATGCTGTGTGGTTAATTACACATATGTCAAGACTTAGAAAAGCTTTAAAAGTGAGCACAGTATATACATAAAGTTACTTGGTCTCCATTTCATTGCTATTATCATAGAATCCATCTGGCTATATCACAAGTTCCCAGAGAAGTACAGTTTTTGCTTTTTTTCAGTTATCAGCATGATGGTCACAACATTAATAATTATTTGCCATTTCTCTCATACTGTCATGATGGCTTATGTATTAGTTTTCATATCTGGCCTTTTTATTTTATTGGTCTGTATTTATACGCTAGTATCAATATTAATTATTGAGACCTTGTATCTTTTTTTTTAATCCATCAAGTGAAAATTTTCTCATCCTCCTTGCTTTTTTTTTGTTGTTTTCCTGGCTGTTCTTCTTTTCTTTTTCCGTAAGAGCTTTAGATTTGGTTTCCCTGGTTCTTTTTCCCCTATGAGATTGAGTTAAGTGTATAAATTCAGGGAGTATTGGAATCTCTGATATTGATTATTTATTGTAAAAATGAACATGATATTTGTTCAAGTGTTTTATGTCATTCAGTGTTTTGAAAGTTTTGTGTATATATCTTAAAGTACGTGTATATTCACAGGTATTTTCTTTTTTGTCACTATTGTAAATGGCATGATTTTTCTTCCGTATAAAAGTCTTCTGATTAAGTTGTGTGTGTAAATTTTGATTTTCCCAACCTTACTAGATTATTTTACTATTCTTTAAATTTTTGTATTTTCCAGATAATTTCATCCCCATATACTGATCATTTGTGTTCTCCTGTCTTACATGCCTATGAATTATTTCTCTTAACTAGTTGCATTGAATTTGCTGTAATTTTGTTAATTTTTCTTTAATAGAAGAGCTGGATATTCTTTCTTACTATTATGGCAGACAAATTAACAAGAATTGCTATTGTCAACCATGACAAATGTAAACCTAAGAAATGTCGACAGGAATGCAAAAAGAGTTGTCCTGTGGTTAGAATGGGTAAGTGGTTCTGTAGATCATTGAAGATTTTGAAAGAAAACTGGTTTGGTGCATTAGCATATACTTTGGGTTCCCTGTTAGTTTCTTTAAACTATGAAGGTAAGGAAAACTAGTTTATTCTAAATTTCTTTTATTACTTTATGACTAAATGATACTTTTTTAAAAAAGAAAACCAAATTGTGGAATAATGTATCAATATTTAAAAGTTTATTGAATGTAAAATCAAACCAGAGTTCAGGTTACTGATCTTGCTATTCTGCAAAATCCTATAGTAATTAATGGGAGAAGGGCTGCCAAAAACTTTGTATGTGATAGTATTTTTATCTTTAAAAAACAAGAATAAAATGCTTAATAGGAATTACTGTTTGTAGCATTTTGCTGTATTTTGAAGATTACATAAATTGCCAACAATTCAGAGTTGACAAATTGCTGGTAGTCATTAAGGGTTGTTTTAAATAATTGTTACTTTAAATGTATTAGGGAAGTATAGACTTAGCAAATTTTGAAAGAAACTGTAATTTTTGTATATTATTTTCTCCCATGCTATTCTGAAATTCCATTATTAATATCCCTAATACCATGTTTACTTTTACCTGTATATTAGATAACTGCTGTTTTGGAGTTTTGCTGATCTAACATTTTATGGTCTCCTTAACCATTTCCAACATATGTTTTGTTTTATGATTTAAAAATTCAGGTTAGTTGGCTTAAAAATAAAAGTATTTTAGGGTCTGCCATACTTTTACTTGCATATTTACTTCCCCAGTAGTAAATAAAATAAATAATATTAAAGTCATCTCCCTATTTCCTAATAAGAGTATAATTCATACAAGTAATTAATTCAGAAGTCTACTTCCCCAAAATAATAATTTAAGACATTATCTCAAATGTGTTTCTTTTTGCAGTTTTTGTTTTTGAAAATCAGCTCCTGTATGGAAATTTGTAACCTGCATTGCGTAAACAACAGTGTTATTTATATTAGAAGATCAGGGAAAATTGCTTAATTATATCTTTTCTTTACCAGGAAAATTATGCATAGAGGTTACACCTCAGAGCAAAATAGCATGGATTTCTGAAACACTTTGTATTGGTTGTGGTATTTGTATTAAGGTAAGTAATATTTTATTTATGGATCAAATTTGTAACCTAAAAATGGAATCTAAAAATTCCGAATGCTATGTTATAACTGTTTTTAAAAAGACAAAGTATAAAGCAAATGAACAGAGAATATAAATTTAGGAAAATGGTATTATAATATTGATAATATTGTTACTTTTTGGAATTAATTAAATCACCCTTTTTAAAAGTTATTCTTGCCATACTCGACTCTGCGAAGCCATTTCCAACAAAAATTGTTGTTTCTCTTTCTTTCATTCTTTTATAAGAAGAACATTTTCCTGAATGTCACCAGAATGTTTTAGAAATGTAAATATAAAAAATGACTGTCATGTGACATGTTTTTTCAAGTCTGTATTTAATTTTAAATTTATATCTTTTAAACAGAAATGCACACAGCCAAAAATTTTTTAATTTAGCTTAATCCTTCAGTGGTTCTTCTACTTTTTATACATTTCCCTTGAATTTATCCCAATAGTGTAATTTTCAGTCAGTTTTTGTTGCATTGAATAGTTACAGCCTGTTGACTTTTGAATAGTGAATTTCTAACTTCAGTTCATTAAAGAAACTTAGGAGCCAGTGTGTAATGTTCTTCATTTAGAAGTTTTATTTGTTGATATTATAAAAAGGATCTTCACCAGAGCATGAATACCACCCTATTAATTGTTCATATAAATCACATGTGTATTTTATATTGGTTTCTACATCTTGATTAAGTATCTAGAACGTTTTTATGGACACGTGAGAACATTTTCCCTTGTTTTGAAAATATGAGCAGGAGACATTTCTTCCAGCCCATATATACTTATCTCTGGTTTAGATGCCTGCCTATGTCCTAGGTGCAGGGAACCTGGTTTTAAACAATGTAGTATCATCTATTCTATTTTCTTTCTTTGTTACTGTAGGAATATAGGAAAGTAGAATTTCTACATTTTGGATATGCATGAAAACATACTAATGAGTTTGCAGGTAGAGGAGTAATATACACTTTCTGAACACTAAGGATCTTAGAATGCACATCATATGTGAACATTGTAGATATTTTTTTCCTTGTAGATTTAAGGATGTTTAAATCACTTGCCACCTGTAAGCATTTATGTACATTGGTGGAAAGAGGATAATGTCAGTAACTCCACTGAAAGAAAAATATACATTATAAAGAATCAATAGTTTCGGCTAGAGTATGCAAATTATTAGAAAACAAGTTTTTTAAAAATTTTCTGTTTTTGTAAGTTATAAAAATAGAAATTCACTGAAATCTTTGTACCTAGAGACCTTTGAATTTGTCCTCTGAGCTCATTGAGCGTGTTTATTAAACAGGTCTCTAATCAGTTTGCATCTTTGAATGTACCTCTGTAGTTGACTTGTACTTCTGAGAAATTTTTCTAGCCACATTACCGTTCTTAAATGTCCTTCCTGTTCTTGCCATTCTTGTTCCTTGAGCATTTACCTGATAGTCAGATGTTACTTGAATAAGCTTTTCTTTGAATATTCTTTTAAAATGTGAATTTACTCAGAATTGAAGTATCTTTACTATATGAGATTGATAAAAGTCATAAAGAAAACACATATGCTAGCTATTGGTGGAATGGAAATAGCCCCTAAAAAGATGTAATTCATGACCTTAAAGAACTTTACAAGGTAAAAAAGGAAGCATACAAGGACAGGAATAATTGAAGGAAGTAGAGGAAGAAATATCCAGCTACAGTTGACACTTGAACAACACAGTTTCAAACTGTATGGATCCACTTATATGTGGATTTTTTTTCAACCAAACATAGATCGAAAATACAGTATTTGCGGGATGCAAAACCTGCACATAGGGAGAACTGACTGTATACTCAAGTTCCCTGGGGCCAACTTTGGAACTTGAGTATGTGCTGATTTTGGTATACTCGGGGTCTTGGACCCATTCTACCACATATACGGAGGGATAGCTGAAGTTAATATGAGTCTAGCCTTCAAGGGACTTTTTATTTTTAAGTAAGTAATAAAAGGAATGAAACAGTATTTCACATCTTTGTGCAACTCCCATATTTGGAAGATTGCTCATAAAATATTTTTACGCTATTTTAGTTGTGTATATTTCTACAAATTAATAAAAAATTAATTCTTTATTTTAAATAACAGAAATGCCCTTTTGGCGCCTTATCAATTGTCAATTTACCAAGCAACTTGGAAAAGGAAACCACACATCGATACTGTGCCAATGCCTTCAAACTTCACAGGTATATTTTCTCATCAGCATATTCCTCTTTACTTCTGTCAAGTTAAGAGTAAAATTCCATTGGAATTTTCAGAGAAATGCAGAAATGGGGAATAATTGTTACTAACCATTCACTAAAGGGAAGTAAAATATTATAGCATCATGCACCATCATATTGTATATTTCAGTGATTCACTTTGGCTAACATTAGAATTACTTGGGGGACTTTTTAAAACTACTAATGCCCAAGTTTCAACCCCGATGAGTTACATCATAATCTCTGGATGTAGGGTCAGGACCTTAGTACACTGAAAAAGTCCCAGATTATTCTAATATACAACCAGTACAGAGAGCATTCACTGTTGTTCCTAGTACATTTTATCCCCAGAATAACTTTTGAGGAAACTTGCTTTTGATTTCATTTATCCATTAATATACAGATCATGTCCCTTTGAACTTGGACAAATATTATTAAATCATTTAAAATCCCTAATTCTTTGAGATTTTTGTCTACTTAATATTTGTGAACCTGAGAGTCTAGATTTTACTAACAAAAAGATATTTCTCAACCTGCCAGCTTTAAGGGGCCTACTGCAGCAGGGAGAATGAAGTGGAATATTTCTGGTTGATGTGGCACTTCTCTCCTTGTAAGTAAATGGCAGGCCAGAAAAAAAAGACAATGTGAGGTTGCACCTGCTATGTAATTTTGTACCAAAGCATTTTTGTTACACATTAAAACTGAGCCTTGTATGTAAAAAAGAAATGTTACCCAAGAATGGACTTTGGCCGGGCTCGGTGGCTTAGCCTGTAATCCCACGCCTTGGGAGGCTGAGGTGAGTGGATTGCCTGAGCCCGCGGGTTCGAGACCCGCCTGGGCAACTTGGCGAAACCTCATCTCTACAATAAATCAAAAATTAGCCGGGCGTGGTAGCGCGCGCCTGTAGTTCCAGCTACTTGGAAGGCTGAGGCGGAAGGATCGCCGGAGCCCAGCAGGTCAAGGCTGCAGTGGTCGGGAGCGGCCACTGCACTCCAGTCTGGGCAACAGAGTGAGACTCCAACTCAAAAAAAAAAAAAAAAAATGGACTTTGAATGAAACTTGAATAAATAAAACTTGAGTAATGTTGGTCATGTTGCATTTCTAACAGTTAACAGTTTAGGTTAATTAATTTTGGCTGTTTTTATTTCCTAATAGCCAATAATATCTGGCATGTAGTTCTTAGCTTATTAATGGATGCGTGTGAAGTGCAGCTGCATTAAAATACATAATTCTGATATCATGTAGCTTTTTCTACTCTACCTGTCTTGAGTTGTTTTATTATTTTTGTATACTTATAACAGGTTGCCTATCCCTCGTCCAGGTGAAGTTTTGGGATTAGTTGGAACTAATGGTATTGGAAAGTCAACTGCTTTAAAAATTTTAGCAGGAAAGCAGAAGCCAAACCTTGGAAAGTATGATGTATGTATTACCACCTAATAAAAATTAATATCTTGAGTCAGTTTTATGAAATTTTTGAGGGGACAGTGTGATTTTTTTTTTTTTGATGTTCTTATTTTCAAGATTATTTGTGAAATTAGTACTGAGAAACTACATAGGAGAAACTCTTTCATTCCTTTGTGATTGTATTAAAATCTGTTATTGCTTCTTAGCTGAAAATTTTGAAGTTTCCTTAGATTGTTAGGAGTTGTTATGACTTGATATGAAGTCAGATCCATCACCAATCTTCAAGTTAAATTAGAAACCAGAAGCATTCTTTTTGGAGGAGTCATATTTTATATAGCATTCATCTTCTTTACAGCTATAAAATTATTATTGTATATATATTTTATAGGATCCTCCTGACTGGCAAGAAATTTTGACTTATTTCCGCGGATCTGAATTACAAAATTACTTTACCAAGATCCTAGAAGATGACCTAAAAGCCATTATCAAACCTCAATATGTAGACCAGATTCCCAAGGCTGCAAAGGTCAGTTGCTTTTTAGAGGGAATTTGTGTAATATAGGTACTAGTGAAAGTATAAAAGATATATCAAAGTAAACTTGTTTTACTTTGTAACTTTTTTTTTTTAATATTGAAGGAAAATGGTGGTAACTATTTCTGGTATATTATGACAGGGGACAGTGGGATCTATTTTGGATCGAAAGGATGAAACGAAGACACAAGCAATTGTATGTCAGCAGCTTGGTAGGTGTTTTGTGTGTATATGTATTTTAATAGACCCTGAACTTAAGTCATGAAGGTGTGCATCTTTGGACTACTGAAATAAATGGGAAAAATCACTAGTAAATTATCATATTTACTTTTTATATTACATACTTTTCATCTGATAACAGCATTGAAACTCAAAATGATGATAGGCAGCATATGTTTCACCTGGAAGAGGTAAAATAAATTTTATGACATTGAGCACAATGCCTCTATGTTCTTTGTAGATTTGACCCACCTAAAAGAGCGAAATGTTGAAGATCTTTCAGGCGGAGAGTTGCAGAGATTTGCTTGCGCTGTTGTTTGCATACAGAAAGCTGATATGTAGGTTACTTTACCATTTTTGTTTATCCTAATCATTAATTTAGAGTTTTTATTTGTAATGCTGCTAATAAAGGAATAGTTTGGAAAGAAATTAGAACTCTACAACCAGGCCAGCAAGCTTTTTAACTCCCTAAAGCAAAACATGAGGTCTTCTAAATCAACCTAGATCAGGATGACATGCCATGTGAGAGAGAAGGGAGTGAAAAGGCAAGTTTCCCTCCTACTTTAATGTCTCTCTTATCCCAGACACTTTCTGCTTTTGTATTTTTCCACATTTCTGCTCTGGCAGCTGGTGCAGGGCAGCTCTTCTCCACAAAGTATTCCATGAATTCTGTGCAGTGTCCTCCAAAAGACTGTTTGCTTAAATGCAGCTGACTTTAGGTAATTAAGAGGAAAGCTCTCCATACTACTTCAGCATAGTATTTTTCACAAGGAGGTATAAATGTATATGCTAGGCTCTCCTCAAACTTGGTATACAATCTTGCTTCTTGTAACTTTTTTCTTCTGCTTCTGAACAAAACACATAAATTTTTATCATTACAGCTAGATTCTTCATTAGTATTTGAGGAGATTTTTGTTTTTGTTAAAGCAGAAGCTGTTACCATTGCAGTACTTTAAAATAATATGCAAGATAGAATATCTTTCAAAATTATTATTTGCTTTGTTTTTTAGTTTCATGTTTGATGAACCTTCTAGTTACCTAGATGTCAAACAGCGTTTAAAGGCTGCTATTACTATTCGATCTCTAATAAATCCAGATAGGTAAGTAAAGATATAAGATATTGCTGTGTTTTTTGTTTGGGGAGTTTTACAGATTTCTAAAGATCAAAAACTGGAACAGTCAGTGTCATTTGTATGTACATCTTTTTCATCTTGGTTGTTTGTAGCTACCACCTGAATTTTCTTACCTAGAACTGAGGTTCTTAGTGTAAAATTCATTTATTGTCACCTCTGTTTCCAGGGAGCCTAGAAATACTCTAAAATGATATGCAAATATTGGCATAAATATGTGACTTTCTGGGAAGCAAATTCTTAACTTTTGCCAGATTCTCAAATGGCTCTTTCTCATATACAAATTTAGAATATCGTAAGAATCATTAGAGTAATTCTGGTTCATAATTTTGCTGAGCAGGAGAAGGAACTTAATAACCTCTGTTAAGTATTCAAAACACCCTGTATTTACAGAGTGCTTTTGTTGTTTGTGAAGTTTTCACGTTCATTATCTCATTTGACCTTATGGTAATCTTGTAAGAATCTTTAGGTGGTATTCCCATCTTGCAGATGAAGAATAAGTCTGAGAATGCTTAGTTACTGTATTTGTTCTAGGTTGCAAATTTACTGTATGACAAAGTTATGCCAGAAGCTAGGATTTTTTTTTTCTGCACAGCATTTTCTATAATATACTGCCTCTCCTTAGAGCTGATTTAATAAGCATACTTTCAGAAATACACGGCTCATCTTGTAAGAAAACAAGAGAAGTCCCAAGAGATCAAAAACCAAAGCAAGAACTGTAAAAAAGAAAGGTAAAAACATAGCTTTCCAGATGTGGCTGGTTTCTGTAATAAGTCTTGGGAGTTGTAACACCCACTTGTGGACAAGAAACGAGACTTTTTATTGTAGTATTACCTATAAAATGCCAAGACTCTCAAAGGACTGCCTTCTTAGCAAAGTGGTAAATTAGAAACAAATTGCCTAGCAATGCATTGAAATGTCAAGGAAGCATAAATCTGTCACTCTCTGAGTTCGCTGGTAGTGGAAGGATGGCTCCTTTCAAATCTCTGTTTATGGGCTAGCAGTTTGCGTGATTGTAGAATTGAAATTTATTTTACCAATGGAATCTATGACCCCTCCAAGGTGAGAAAGTAATATTCAAAGGGGGTCCTGGAATATATAGTTTTATGGAACCAGCAGAAGCAAATATAAACTCACTCTGAAGGGACGTGTCCGCAACCCTGGGTTGCACAAGATTCCTGTAGGTACAGCTTCATGAACATGAACTCAAATCTATAAATTACAAAGTTTGTAAATTACAGGAAGAAACTATATGCAAATTGGTCAGCAGATATTATAAGACAACAGGATTAGACCTTCAAGAATTTCAAGTGACATTCTAAAAGGTGCTATAAAATCATGTTTAAAATAAAAATATTTAAACAATGTTTTTAAATCCTAAGGTTATGATGCTACAAAAAAAACAATAGGTAACTACTTTAGAAACCTCTAGGAATTAGAAGCATACAGCCTGCGAAATACAGTGAGACCAAATCTCTACAAAAGAAAAAATCAAAAATTAGCTAGGCATGGTGGCATGTACCTGTAGTCTACCTTCTCTGGAAGTGAGACGGGAGAATCGCTTGAGCCCAGGAGTTTGAGGCTGTGGTGAGTCATGATCATGCCAGTGTACTCCAGTCTGGGCGACAGAGTGAGACACCAACTCAGATAAGTAAATAATTTAAAAATAGTGACATTGAAAACTCGCTGGACAGATTAGATAGGGTAGAGACAACAGAAAAAAGCATTAGAAACCTGAAAAGTTGATGTGAGGAAGCTAATATAGCAGAAAGTGAATAAGATTGAAATACAGAAAGGAGGTTCAGAAAAATGGAGAAGAGAACCAAGAGAGTAAAAAGAGACGGTCTCAGCCATGATCTTTTCTCATATTTATTTTTCAGATTCTTAAGATACATGTAAACATTCTTTTCGTTCTATTTTTTATATTCCAATTCCAAAAGTAGTGTCCATTGTAGAAGTTAACTGATGATAGTCTTAGGCTTGATAGTGGCCTATAGCCAGGCTCTAGCTTCTCCAAGAACACTACAGGATAGATTTAGCTTAAATATGTATTAACTAAAAGGCATAAAAGAGACAATCTTTTTGAGCTAAATAGTGGTTATAGTTTTTGCATCATACACATGCATGGGTGTTTTGATAGATTCTTTGGGGAATGCAAGTATAAAAATGTTGTCCCAATGTTAAAGGACTTCACAGTGTGGTAAAGAAGCATATACATGTGCCATAACACAGTCAGTCAGTAGTTCTTAACCCACGCCCCTTTTTATAAGAAGTATTTTTATAGCCCTTTATTATACTAAAATGAAAGTCATAGATAACATCTACCTTCACACATAACTTTAAAGATTGATGTAATGTTCTAACCATAATAAAAAAGATAACTAAAAGTTTATCAGTATTTCAATATGTAAATGTTCAGACCATTCACTAGAAAATAAGACATCAGGTGCTTACACCTACTTATAGTGAATAAATTTAAAATTAAAATGTCAGAAGCTATTCTGTAAAATTAGAATAGGAAGATGAAATAAATAGGTGTGGGTGGACCTCAGAAAAACTAGCGAGGAAAAGTAATGCTACTTAAGACTTTTCCTGTATTATGAGATAGAGAGGATGGTAACCTTAATTTTAATAGGGATAACATGTTAAGACAAATTAGAATGACAAAATCAACAAAAGTGATGAGGACATTTCACAGATCCGCAGGTCCTATTTATAGGCATGGCATAATCTCTGTGTAGTGATAGATTGATGATGGATTCAGGAAATATACATTCTGAAATTCTCCTGTGTGTCAAGGCATACATTAATCTTTAGTGCTATAAAAAGATTTTGGAGATGATATTCTTGATTAAATAATGAGGAATACAGAGAGGATGAATTGGAGAAAGGAACAGTGATTTAAGAGATTTTATACAGTTTGACCTCAGAACATTATCGTTAAGACTGAAGACCAACAGGTGACCCAAAATTAATTGTAGGGTGTCAATTTTTACAACATAAATTTCTTACTATTCTCTGTATTTCTTTTTCTTCCCAAACCCACAGAGAAAATATTTTGGCTAACCTAAGTCATTTTTACATTTTGTGCTTCTGTGTATATAGGCTCCATTTGAAGGTGGAGGAGGCAGGAGGTTTGTCCTGGTTTTTGTTTGTTTTTTCAAGCCAAATTAAAAGCCACTACATAATACTATGCTGCCTCACACCGGGTCTTGAAGGATGTGTCGAATTTTAATTGTAAAAAGTAGAGAAGTATTTCAGACAATGGATCAGTGCCAACACTGGGGTGATTTACCATTTTTATTGATGTACCACCATTGTGGTAGAAAACATTTTCTTTTAATTTTCCCTTTTCATCTTAGACTTGCCACAATTCTTTCTTTGACCACTGGAGACGTAAATTACTTTCTTAGCTTCCAAAAAATAAATTTATTTTCGTTATTTAACAGCATCATCAAGTATTATTTAGTATATAGTATAAAACTAAAGGTCACAGAGGTGCTAAAATGAATTACAGCTTGCCTCTAAGATGTTTATTGGGCAAATTCAAAAATAGTAAAAGTCTAGATATCAGTTTTCAGATAACTTGTCATGAGGTTCAAGAGGGGCAAAGTTCATTTGTATATTAGTAAAGGCATTCCTACAGAAAGTAGAATTCAAGATGGACCTTAAAGACCAGCTATCAACAGGTGAAGACTTAGGTAGGAGACTAGAAAAAGAATAGCCTCTTAAACACAAATAAATGGATTATTCAGGAAAAAAATACCTTTTTTTAGTGTTTTTGTATACGAGGGAGGACCCCCCAAAACAGAACTTATTTATAAAAAATTATCTACTCTTATATGTTTAACCTTCAGTTACCTTCAAAGTATTCTTTGATGCAATGCACCCATCAAGACGCTTTTTCTACTGCTCATAACACTTTTTGAACTTGTCGATTTTGATACCTTTTAGTGGTTCTGGCAGTTTTTTGTTTCATCTCTTCTACATTGGCAAAACGTTTCCCTTTGAGGACTTTTTTCATCTGAGGAAACAAACAAAAAAGTTGTTCAGGTGAATAGGGAGAGTGGGGCCCAGGGGTCTTGCAGGTTTTGGTCAAAAATTGCTGAACACTCAGCATAGTGTGGACACATTGTTCGTGTAAATCATCCATCCATCATGAAATGGGCAAATGCATTGAAAAAAATCTCCAAAAGAAAATTCACTGAAGCCATACACAGTCTCTCACAACACTAGCTGGTACACTGATGCCAGTGGGTTCCTAGAACACTTACAGGCAGGGGCTGAAGCCTGTACTACAATGGGCCCACCCTCCAAAAAATAATTCCAGTTTTCTTTGGGTTGCCCCTCATGTAAATGAGGTAACAGAAAAACAGTAACTAAAGTTTTGGGAGGTCTTGAAAAAAAGTGTAAGGATATCTTCACTTGGAATTGAGAGGCACATCAGGGAACCTGAAGAAAATGAGCTTTGTCAAAAGTCTATAGCAATGTTGAAAGAAATACGAGAGCCCAAACTAGAATTTAGGAAGAGAAGGACAAGAATGAAATTGACACACAAGACATTGTTGAGAAGGAGTTTACAGACTTGACTGTTTAAACAGTATATCAATGAGAATGAGTCATTTTGGGGGGAATGATGATTCCATTAATACCAATATGAAACATTTTTATTTGTGTGGGAAGCTGATGCATTAAGTTGACATTTGTGATGTCTGCATGATTTTTTAAAGTTAGAATAACCCGGGCTTGGTGGCTCAGCCTGTAATCCCACGCCTTTGGGAGGCTGAGGTGAGTGGATTGCCTGAGCCTGCGGGCTCGAGACCCGCCTGGGCAGCGAGACCTCATCTCTACAATAAATCAGAAAATCAGCTGGGCGTGGTAGCGTAGTGCATGCCTGTAATTCCAGCTACTTGGAAGGCTGAGGCGGAAGGATCGCCGGAGCCCAGCAGGTCGAGGCTGACAGAGTGAGACTCCAACTCAAAAAATAAAAATAAAAATAAATAAAGTTAGAATAGGAGTAAAACACTGTAAAAATGTCATGACTGTTACTTGCCTCAGTTTCTACTCCAGCTGTATGTTATCACTTAATTCAAATCTATCCATTTAAGGTTCTCATCATATCCCATCTCATTCATAAAGTGCTCCAGTACACACTAACCTGTTTTCTTTCTGACCATCACTGGATTTTATCTGTGAGGCATAATTTTGCCACATAGTCTTCCTTGTTTCATATCTATTCCTTGTCTTCCTCGGCTAAAATGAAGGTTCTCAGGTTAAGGATTTTGTCATGTGTTCCTCTAAGCATCCTCTACTACAACTAGCATGGGACAGGACAAATACATGGCTTAATACATAAGTTGGATAGTGTAATATGCAGACAGTTTAGACTGTATCTGAATTAAATCTATTATAATTGCTTCTACCTTATAAAATTTTTTTTTTTTTTTTTTAAGTCAGAATCTCACTCTGTTTCTGAGGCTGGAGTGCAGTGTCACGATCACAGCTACTACAGCCTCAACCCACTGGGCTCAGGCAACCCTTCGCCCCAGCCTTCCAAGTAGCTGGAAATACAGGCATGTATTATCATGCCTGGCTAATTTTTTTTATTTATTGTAGAGAAGATGTCTTGCTGTGTTGCCCAGGCTGGTCTCGAACTCCTGGGCTCAGGCAATCCTCTTGCCTCAGCCCCCCAGGGTGTTGTGATTACAGGTGTGAGCCAACATGTACAGCCTGTAAAATTTATTCTGAATTACATACCTTATTAGCAAAACATATTTAATTCATATATCTGTAAACTTTTGTGTTCATTTGTTTTTTTCTTTTAATTCATGAAAGCATTTTAAAATATAGTCATTGCTAATGAGCCTTATTAAAGGAGATGTTTTATGGGTTTTGTTTAATATGTTCTTTGTGTTTAATTTGTAAAAATATGTCCTGACAAGAAAACTATTAAAAAATAGTTAATAAGCACTTTAGCTAATTTGTGTGTTATGCTACATTTAAAAATGAAAATCTGTTTTCTTTCAGATATATTATTGTGGTGGAGCATGATCTAAGTGTATTAGACTATCTGTCTGACTTCATTTGCTGTTTATATGGCGTACCAAGCGCGTACGGTGTTGTCACTATGCCTTTTAGTGTAAGAGAAGGTAACTTTTTGAAAAAACTATTTTCGTATAGATTAATGCTGTATTCTCGTCTGCTTTCGTGATTAAAAAATATAGTGTTGATGTTAAGTAGTCTTATATTGCTCTAATAATTTATCCAAAATTCCGGTTTCTTGATATTTTATCAGTGAGCAAAATGTTTATATATAAGGTTATACATCAGTTGTTATAGAAGATGTTTTTCTTTTTTGGAGTGTTTTCTCTTAGGGGTGGGTGGAATTGTTATTTCACTTACCTTTGACAGGCTGATAATAGTAATGAAACTCCTAAAATTCCTTCAGTGCTCATCTTGTTTTCATGTTTCAAATTTATCTGTAATCTCTATCCTACATTTTGGAACTAAGGCTATCTAAAATTCTATTAAGAAACTTCAATGAGTATTTTTTAAAGTTCTGTTTATTTATTTATTTATTTATTTTTTATTTATTTTGAGTTGGAGTCTCACTCTGTCACCCAGACTGGACTGCAGCGGCCTGTTCTGTTTATTTTTAATACTCACAAGAAAAGGGGACTCCCTGGCCTCTCCCTTCTGTGTCTGTTCCTTACCTGTGCAGCTTATTAAGCGAAGGTAGAAACGGGAATAACACTAAGGAGCTCCTGAGTGAGTGCCAACACACTCCCCACCTTGCAGGCCCTTTTATGTTTAGTTTCTTCTCCATTTCCTTTTACTGCTTTCTTCTGTATTTGTATTTCTTTTCTTTAGCTGTGCCTTAATCTGACATTTCAGAGCAGTAAAAAAGGGATACTTAGTTTATTCCTTGGAAAAAAATACCAGAAGAAAATTCATGTGACCTTGTAGGTTCCCTAAAGTTGTGGCAGGTTCCTTTTTCTTTCTTTCTTTGCTTCTTTGTTTCTTTGTTTCTTTGTTTGTTTGTTTGTTTCTTTCTTTCTCTCTCTCTTTCTCTCTTTCTCTCTCTCTCTCTCTCTCTCTCTCTGTCTCTCTGTCTCTCTCTCTTTCTCTTTTTTCTTTCTTTCATTAAATAGATGCATATTTTAAGGAAAAATTTGCAAGGTTGCCCAGCTTTCTTGCCATTGGTCTTAAGGGATGATAGCAGAACCACTTATTCATGTTTTATTCTCTTCAGTTAACAAATACTTATTAGAACTAACCTTTATACCATATAGTAGTTCTCGAATCTGGCTGATTACACAGCACAGTTGATTACCTCCAGCTTTCTTGCCATTGGTCTTAAGGGATGATATCAGAACCAATTATTCATGTTTTATTCTCTTCAGTTAACAAATACTTATTGAGAATCAAGCTCTATACCATATAGTAGTTTTCAAATCTGGTTGATTACACAGCACTGTTGATTACCCTGAAAGTGTAAACCCTTTACACTTCCAGTTATAAATACCATGTCCTAAATGTGCCATTCAATAAATGGTTCCTGGTGAGGTTTAGTGTGCTTCATCTATTAAAACAATGTAAGTAAGCATCTTCACTTAGTTTTTCTGTGTTTCTTTAACATACTGAATTTAAAGCAGTATTTGTAAAAGCTAACCATGAACTGTGAAGGTGATTATCATTTGGACTTACTTTTAAATTGACAAGACAAGCATTGTGGTAGGAATGCAAAGGTTGACTTGCCAATTTTTTTTTTTAACAAAGCCACCTATTTCTTTGAACCTTCATGTTCTTAACTAATAAATCAGGCACTTAGAGAGGGCTGCTAAGGTTCCTTTGAGGTTTTTTTGGGTGGGGGCTGTGTGTTTTGGGGTTTTTTTTTTTATTTGAAGTTTCATTCCATCGCCCAGGCTGGAGTGCAGTGGCACGCTCATGGCCACCCCAAGCATCGACCTGCTGGGCGCAGGCGATCCTGCTGCCTCAGCCTTCCAAGTAGCTGGAACTACAGGCGCGCTACCATGCCTGGCTAATTTTTGATTTATTGTAGAGATGAGGGCTCACCAAGTTGCCCAGGCTGTTCTCAAACCCATGGGCTCAGGCAGTACCCTCACCTCGGCCTCCCAAAGTGCTGGGATTACAGGCTTGAGCCGCCACTCCCAGCTGTTTTTGTTTCTGTGAGGTTTGAATTTAATCTTTTAACTTCACATTTAAGTTTTTTTAAATGCAAGTTTGGTATAATAAATATATCTGTTCTTTTGCTCTGTCAGCAAAGATTTGTTAAACACCAATGTTCTAGGCTGAAAATACAGGCCCCCTGATGTGGCTTTCGATTCCAAATGAAATTAATACCATCCTTAGACTTAAGGATTCTTTCAAGATCTTCCAAAACTTAAGCTACTGCCTTTCTCTTACATAGGAAATACTAAAATACATATTTTATGTTGTTTCTCAAATAATCCACTTTTTCATTTTTTGTGTCTGCTATTCTGGATCTTAAATTTTTTCTAGGAAGGGTTTCTCATATACTCATGCAAAATTAAGTTCCAAAAAAATACAATAAACTGATTTCAAAGTATATGGTTATTTCTCATGTGCAAATGAATATATATAACTTAAATTTATTTAAAAATTTATCCCACTGGGCATGGTGGCTCACGCTTATAATTCCAGCACTTTGGGAGGCCGAGGTCAGAGGATTGCCTGAGCCCACGGGTTTGAGACCAGCCTGGGAAACTTGGCGAGACCACGTCTCTATAATAAATCAAAAATTAGCCAGGCATGGTGGTGCGTGCCTATAGTTCAGCTACTCGGAAGGCGAGGTGAAGGCTGCCCTCCAGCCTGAGCAACAGAGTGAGACTCTGACTCAAAAAAAAAAAAATTATCCCTCAAATTTTTGTATCAGTAGTATATTAATCTATGAAAATAGTGTTACTTTCTTGTCACTTTTTTTAAAATTGCAATTTTACTTTTAAAATGCAGCAGGGAAAAAATGCATCAGGAAGAACGTTATGTTATACTTTGCATAAAACCTGATCACAATAATGAAAAGATGTGTTTCAGGGAGGCAAGGTGTATATATGTGTGTGTGTGTGTGTGTGTGTATGTATATATGAATTATTTAAACTTACTTTACATAAAAAACGATGTTATCACTTCATTATTTGCACACCTGTGTATTAGTAAAAATCCATAGAAATTTGAAGTTTATACATAAATTGCTTCCAAGATAGCCTATAATTTTGGCTTTTATGTAATGAGTTCTTACTGTAGAAAAGCAAAGGTTTTGTCTTTAATTGATCTTTACTAATCTGTTGACATTTTTCTTTCCAATAGGCATAAATATTTTTTTGGATGGCTATGTTCCAACAGAAAACTTGAGATTCAGAGATGCATCACTTGTTTTTAAAGTGGCTGAGACAGCAAATGAAGAAGAAGTTAAAAAGATGTGTATGTATAAATATCCAGGAATGAAGAAAAAGATGGGAGAGTTTGAGCTAGCAATTGTTGCTGGAGAGTTTACAGATTCTGAAATCATGGTGATGCTGGGGGAAAATGGTAAGATTTTCTTATTTTATGATATGTGAACATCTGTCCTATTCATCCAATAAATTAGTTGTAACTATTTCATGGAAAACATAGATCAGTAATAGAGCTAGCAGCTGAGTTTTAAATTCATAAATTTCTTTGTGTGACTTCACCTTTTTTTAACATTGTATAATTTAATCTGTCATTTAATCAAGTTAATGTTTCTTCTTTTGTTTTATAACCTCCGATGAAAATAAGATTTTTTTTTTTCTCAGCTGGTTTTTCTACAAGCAAATTCGTAAGGCAGTTATTTTCATCTTGCAAAATGACTAGAAAGGAAAGAATAAATTGGTAATCAGAAACAATCTAGTTTTAAAAAATTTTCTTTGTACATCTCCATTTGGAACTTATTTTAAAATTAAAACCATCTATTTTTGTACATAGTTGTATTTTTGTACATGTAGTAACTGGCAAACACTTCCGTTTTTAATGGAAAAAAGGATTTAAATGATAAAATTTCAGTACAGAGCTCTTCTATTATTCAGTTGTCATCATAAGTATATCTGTAAGATGAATTACTACTAAATATCTGGTAGTGCTTTTATGATTTAAAAATTAATGATTTCAGTTGTAATCTTACAGTTTCTAAAACTGTAGAAGAATTATTACAATGTATCAGTCTTCCATTAACAGGAATTCTGAATTGGGTTGCAATTGATCTTAATATTTATATAAATTAACCATAACATGATGGTATCTATCATCAAACAGCC
Organism: Carlito syrichta; assembly: GCF_000164805.1. Lineage (NCBI taxonomy): Eukaryota > Metazoa > Chordata > Mammalia > Primates > Tarsiidae > Carlito > Carlito syrichta. Next base: position 540,016 of record NW_007258448.1, on the reverse strand, counting down.
TATACTATCTTAATAAGTTGTGTGCAAGTAAGCACACAATTTATCTAAATAAGTGTTTTAAAAACATGCCAAGACTTAACCTTTAGAGCTCTACTGTTTACTACCATTGGATTGTTACAAGTTTTGACTAGTCTTTATTCTCATTAGCTTAGAATAATATTTGAAAAGTGAGCCATGAAAGAGTTTTTCCGTTTATATTTCAGAATTCAGTAGTGTCAGTGTATATTTTGTATATCTTTAAAACAAATTTCTAAGTTAAAACCAAGTAGGACGTAGTGATTGACTCTGAATGTGAAACATCTTTCGTATGTTAACAGGTACAGGTAAGACGACGTTTATCAGAATGCTTGCTGGAAGACTTAAACCTGATGAAGGAGGTACAGTTGTAAATTGAGTCTTTTTACTCTGTTCTATATAATGAACTTTAAATATCTTTGTAGTTTTTAGTGTCTTATGTATTTGCATTGTTTTACAGGAGAAGTACCAGTTCTAAATGTCAGTTACAAGCCACAGAAAATTAGTCCCAAATCAACTGTGAGTTGTTACTCTTTTATATGGTTACTAAAGAAAACTTTGTATAAATGTCAATAACTTTAATCTTTTACTATAGTAAAATTATTTTCCTAATTAGATTCTGTAGTTTTATTGAAAGTCACTAACAAACGTATAAAGGCTGCAGATCTTGCCAGGTGTGGTGGCTCACACCTGTAATCCCAGCACTTTGGGAAGTGGAGATGAGATTTCCTGAGCCAAGGGGTTTGAGACCAGCCTGGGCAACTTGCTGAGACCTTGTCTCTACAATAAATAAAAAAATTAGCCGGGTGTGGTGACATGCGCCTATAGTTCCAGCTACTTGGAAGGCTGAGGTGGAAGGTTCACCTGAGCCCAGCAAGTTGAGGCTGTGGTGGCTTTGAGCGTGCCACTGCACTCTAGCTCAATAAATACATGAATGAATGAATGAATACATGAATGAATGAATGAACGAATACCTCAGCCTTCCAAGTAGCTGGAACTATAGGCCCATGTCACCACACCCGGCTAATTTATTTATTTATTGTAGAGACAAGGTCTCAGCAAGTTGCCCAGGCTGGTCTCAAACCCCTTGGCTCAGGAAATCTTCTTTCAATAAAAGCCTTTATACGTTTGTTAGTGACTTTCAATAAAACTACAGAATCTAATTAGGAAAATAATTTTACTATAGTAAAAGATTAAAGTTATTGACTTGATTCATTTCCACTACTAGGAAATGCTTTTAAAATCTATTTGTCCTCTTTTTTTAAAATAAACTCTGAAAAACCTAATGTGTTTTATGCTACAAATAACACCAAAAAGAAAGATTGGGGGAAACATTTATTTGCACATCATATACCTAATAAGGGACTTGTATCCAGGATATTTAAAGAAATCCTAGCAATATTTTCCCCCCAAAAAGGACATTTATTTTCAAAGAAGATATACAGATTGCCAATGAGCACATGAAAAGGTGCTCAGCATCATTAGGGAAATGCAAGTCAAAACCACCGTGTGACACCACTTTATACCCACTAGGATGACAATTTAAAGAGACAAAAACAAGTGTTGGTGAAGATACGAACAAACTAGATCCTCATACATTGCTGGTGATAATGTAAAATGGTAGAGCCACTTGGAAAAACAGTCTGACAGTTGCAGAAACAATCAGACATAGTGGTAACATAAGAACCAGCAATTCCTCTCCTAGAATACTTGAGAGCAATGAAGGCATATCTCAGGACAAAAATTTGCATGCAAATTATAGCAGCATTATTCGAAATAGCAAAAAGGTGGAAATAACCTAGATGACCCACCAGCTGGTGAAAAATAAACACAACAATGTAATTTATCCAAACAACTTAAAGTTATTCAGCCATTAAAAACTGAAGTACTAATAAATGCTACCGTATAGATAAACATTGAGAACGTTATGCTAAAATTACCTCCTTTGATTCCTGCAGGTGTTATAATGAACTCCTTAACTATAGCATCTACATTTGGTAGCTCAACTTTCACTTTTATGTTCTACCTGGTTGAAATGATTCTTTACATTCTATAATTAAGTTTAGCTTTAAAAACTCAGCCTTATCCTGAAGTGGTAAGCAAATCCCTAGCACATTATTGTGCATTTTGTGTTATCTCTTACTGATTGTCCAAGGTTATTTGATACCCACTTTAACCTTCAGAATTCCCACTCATAAGTGATTTCTCCCCTGAAACATTCATCGTTTGCTTGCTTCTAGTTTTAGTACTGTTTTTTTGTTTGTTTGTTTGTTTGTTTTTTGAGTTGGAATCTCACTCTGTCGCCCTGACTGGAGTGCAGTGGCCACTCCCGGCCACCGCAGCCTCGACCTGCTGGGCTCCGGCGATCCTTCCACTTCAACCTTCCAAGTAGCTGGAATTACAGGCATGCGCTACCTGGAATTACAGGCATGCTCGGCTGATTTTTTGATTTATTGTAGAGATGAGGTCTCGCTGCCCAGGCGGGTCTTGAACCCGCGGGCTCAGGCAATCCACTCACCTCAGCCTCCCAAAGGCGTGGGATTACAGGCTGAGCCACTGAGCCCGGCTTAGTATTGTTTTAAATGATAGGTTTTGAATAGAAAGTCTCAAAACATGCGAGATGGATAAACAGTAAAACTACAATTGATATCCGTTGGTGACAAATTGATATGCTTTGTCAAGGTTCATAATAGAAGAGCTCTGTACTGAAATTTTATCATTTAAATCCTTTTTTCCATTAAAAACAGGGAAGTGTACGCCAGTTACTACATGAAAAGATAAGAGATGCTTACACTCATCCACAATTTGTGACTGACGTCATGAAACCTCTGCAAATTGAAAACATCATTGATCAGGAGGTACTGTCACACAATTGTATTTCTTTTTTTTAATTGCATTATTTTAAATGTTGGATGTCTCTACATGATCTGCTCAACTACTTCAATTAGGTGCAGACGTTATCTGGTGGCGAACTACAGCGAGTGGCTCTAGCTCTTTGCTTGGGCAAGCCTGCTGATGTCTATTTAATTGATGAGCCATCTGCATATTTGGATTCAGAGCAAAGACTGATGGCAGCTCGAGTTGTCAAACGGTAACTGTCTTGCTCATGAGAATATTTTGATTATGTTTGCTGTCATATAAATGTGTTTACTGTAACATTTGAATATTTTGTGATTAAAAAACTATAAACAATTTCAAAATTGTTTTAGTTTCATACTCCATGCGAAGAAGACAGCCTTTGTTGTGGAGCATGACTTCATCATGGCCACCTATCTAGCAGATCGGGTTATCGTTTTTGATGGTATTCCTTCTAAGAACACAGTTGCAAACAGGTAAAATTACCTTTTAAAATGTTCAAAGCTAATTATAAGTTCTAATCATTGGAAAATTTTAAATGTAATAATTTATATTACATAAAATTTTAAATGTAAAAGTTTATAAACATTAAAATCATACCACTTTAATGTTTAAAAAATGAAAGAGCCAAAAATTGTACACCTGATTCTGTGACCTCCCAAGATTATTCATATTGAGTACTGGATGGGACCATGTAGAATAGTTGTTTTCAGACTGGAGTCTGGAATCCTTGCTCCAGGAAGAGACGTATACAAAGTCCTGGACTCCTTAACTTTACTTTCAGGTTAACTTCTGTTTGCTTTATTTGAATTTCCAAGAAAAGGACTTTGTTTTTGCAAATAATTTCTTGAAAATTATTGATTGTATACATGACCAAAAAAAGACAAGATTCAAAAAATGTATATGATTTGTTCAACTTTTACTTAGAGGTGATTGAGCTCACAGTAGAGCCCAAATATCTGTTACTGATCTACAGCAGAGTATTAATAAAAAATGAATTTACCTATTTTCCATTTTCGTCTCATGTTTCCTTATTCTGTTCATTGGAAACACTTGCAGTATAGACAAGCCTAAGAAATTTATTTTACTTTGAGTGCTAAAACCTATATTGAATTGACCCTTTGAAATTACTGATAGCCAAACATTTTTGACCTTTAAAAACAACAGTTTCAGCCTAGTGCAGTGGCTAATGCCTGTAATCCCAGTATTTTGGTAGACTGAGGGCGAGAGGATCACTTGAGGTCAAGACTTTGAGGCAAAAATAGAAAACTTAGCTAGGCATGGTGGCACATACCTGCATCCCAGTCAGTTATTCAGAATTACATTTTTTGAAGTGTTTCGGGAAATTTCTTAGCCTGTATAATTTAATCACATGATGATGCTCCTTTGTCTTTGCAAAATACTTACGTGCATTTTGATTTGGCGTGATTTAATGAATCACCTTGTATTAAATAGTATAGCATTGGAACCAATGTCTTGTAATCTTGTGTTTTGCTAACGTGGTGACATGTGAATCAGTCACTGATGTACATTGTAAGTTCATTGATACGTTGTGCAATAGTCATTTGTTTGATGTCTCCCACGGTATGTTCTATTTGAGCAGACAATGCAGTCTTGTTTTCTTCCTTCCACATTAATAATAATGTAGTTTATTGTCCAGTCTGTTGTTCGAAGGTGATATGGAAGGATGCACTTGTAATTCCTGAAAACTACTTCTCAACTGATGGATCGTATCTCAGTATAGATTCCATTTCTTTGCTTTTTTTGATGCAATTTGAGTGGAAAACTTCAAAGAAACATGTTTTTTTTTAAAATTTACGCTTGAATAAGTTTGTCGTATATAATCACCAGCAGTCTCTTTATGTTCCCTGAGTGGTTTGCTAGATATGATGTCCATTCAGAGGGGACATCTGAGTGCAAAGGGTTGAAACAGAGTTACTATTGAAAACAACTAGGTAGAAATACATATTCCTTCCAGCGCCAAATTTCTCATATAAATACAATATTTGTTAAATTCTTTTCTAAATACTTTTGAGGTTCTGTAACCTATTTATTAACATATTTGCGATCAGCAAATTTTTCACTTTCCTAACATTGAGAGCAGGTGAAAATAAAAAAATCTGAAGCTGGTTTCCACTAACTTCCGTTGTTAAACAAGCACAAGTGAAAAATGGTCTTTTCTAAATTGTCACCTTTTTCACAATACAGTTGAAAGTTGCAATCATGTCCAGTGTTTGCCTCAGACACCACTCTGACTAGCATTCTGTACTTTGTATTTTTATTTGGATTATAAACCAAATATATACTATTCACAAACAGAATTTGCAAAGACATAAATTCACGTCAGCAGCAACCAGGAACAGATTTTGGAATGATGTAAATTCATGTAGTGATCGAGATGTGATATTTTTTTTTTTAAATAGTACTTCTGTCTTAAATGTTTCTCTTTCCAGGTTAAAAATGCAGGTTAAACTGTGTTTTGCACAAAAATATTACAGCCAAGAAAACGATATGATCCAAGCAAAGGCATTTCTGATCATAGGATTTGTAATATGCTGTGATTATACTGTTACCCAGATGATTTTTGATTAGGGAATTAGAGGGAGTAGTGATTCGTACTTACTCTTCACTCCAGTAGGTAGTTACATTTTTCACATGAAATTTAATCAAAATTGATTGATTTCTTTTCTCCCCCTAGTCCTCAAACCCTTTTGGCTGGCATGAATAAATTCTTATCTCAGCTTGAAATTACATTCAGAAGAGATCCAAACAACTACAGGCCACGGATAAATAAACTCAATTCAATTAAGGTACATAGAAAAACTATCTTAAATAAACCACTTCTGTCTCAGTATAAACAATTATAAGGCTTTTTCTTTAAAAATTAATACCATATTTCATTCTAAAACTCATGTTTTCTACTGAAGACCTGATGGCATACTTCAGTCTTTTAGGCAGCAGTTGTGATGTAGCGAATTGCTGCTTGGGCTCAGAGCTGTTCATGTTTCTCTTGTGTTTTAGCACAATGGTGCTTCCTTTGTTAATCGCCATTTTAAATGTCTTGGAAAAGATGACACCAGTTCACCATTGGAAGGAATATACGTTTTAACCATGTTAAATGTATATTCTTAAAAGAATACCTTCCTCAAATTGTTTCATGTTTTTGGTTTTTTAATACATGTTTAAAACGTATATTTTAGAAGTTGTTAAACAAGCTCCTTTGATGAGGAAAACATTGTGTCCTCTTTATTGGCAGTGTTTTTTCTGTCTTTGTAATACATAAAATAGTTGTGCACCCCATGCTTGATTTAGTATGTGAAAAAAGGTATTTGTTTTTTAGAAGGCAAAAATTTCTTGATCACTCAAAAAAAAAAAAAGAGTAAATGAATTCTATAAGCAGTTCTACTGTTTTTGATATTCCCTGCCAAAATGTAAACTTAAAGTGTTTACATTTTATCGCCCTATATCCATCATCTATAATGCTCAGAAGCTGAAGAAGTGTTAAACAAGCCTCTGCTGTAGTATCCACTTTCGCATTTGTAGTCCTAGCTTTGCTACTAAGTATTGCATTCTTGGAAGGCACATCATTCTAATAAGCCTAACAAAATGTCTGGATGCCTTTAGTCTTTACTATCTATTTTGTTTTTAAATGATTACTCCCTGGCCAGGATAAAGAAAGGTGAATTCTGACATAAAATTGAAGTGTTTTGAACAGTTCTGAAAAAGTATATTAGGTAGAAAAGAGGACTTTGTATTACTTCTTCTTGGGGAGACTCATAGTTCAGTCATCAAGTGCACCTGTATGCACTTAATCATCCCTGTATGCCCACTCATCTTCGTCATCCCTTAGTCCTAATAAGGGAGCAGCTCAGCACACAGGTAGACGAATTATTACTGGCTAGTCTGTAAACACTATTGGGAAAAAATGTTTCATAAATATTTTGTGTAATATGCAGTTTTCAAAGTGACATTGTACTACATTTTGGGCCAGAATATTAAGTTTGAACAGCAAAAATAGAATTTAATAGTTTTCCCAGAAATAGTATTATGATACATAACAATTGCGACACATAGCAAAAAATTACAATGTACATAAGTAATCTTATGTAAAAGGGGCTTTGCTTGAGTTGGTGCAAGTGAGTCATTTCCGTATTGGGAATGGGGAGCAGAGGTAGTAATCTTGCCCTTGAGTAGTGGACCCAGGAAAGTCCAGAAGCAGATGGTGGGTGCAGAAGATACTGTGCAGGCCCTGGTGTGAACACCGCTGAGTAGTACCATGGAGGAACGTCTACCTCACAGAATGATGTTGCTGATTTTTTTTTCTTTGCTTGCTTTTTTAGGATGTGGAACAAAAGAAGAGTGGAAACTACTTTTTCTTGGATGATTAGACTGAATCTGAGAATATTGATAAGCCATTATTAAAAGAAACATTTACTAGGATTTTTGTCATATAAAACTTGAATCAGGTTTTATGCCCACATACTCTGGAGCTTGAAGTATAATTTACTTAATGTAACATCAAAAGCCAGTTGTGTTGTAAGTTGCAGCCTGAACACAGAAAATACTACTTTTCTGTTCTTGAAGAAAAGGCCCTTTTGTGCATGATATTCTAAAATGGAGACATTTCAAGCTATACAAATTACCTCCAAGTTTTCATGATGTGTGGGAATATTTTTCAATTAGGTGTATTATAGTCACGTACCAAGTGCTGACCAGTGTTGCCCCATTTTTAAACTCTTGAAAAAGGTTTCTGTACTTACCTGGTTTGCCAAGTATGCCAGTATAATGAAAACTGCCCTTATTTTAAAAGCCAGTGGAAGAGTCCACTGATGAGATTTGATAAACATCAGGATTATATTTATTTGTTCTCAGTCTTAGCACTGTATTATCAGTATATGGTTTCCAAGGAAGATGATCTTAACTACCAAAACACCATGTTCAAAACTAGGTATTTGTTACTTGTCTGTAATGCTTTTTGGTGCTTTTGAACATCATTAGCAAAAATCATTTCAATTCCCTTCCTCCTAAAAAAAAAAAAAAAACCCTAACTTTACTCCGAGTTTTTGAGTTTTTGCATACTATAATAGATTCTATATTCTGTAATTATTCACAAGATAACATTTTTTAAACATGCATTTATATAATCACCCATCAAGATTTAGGAAAAAGCATTTGTAAAGAATGTTTGCGTCCCTTAAAACTGTAGACTCAAGACTTGAACAATGGTGCCTAAGCATCTATGTATTTTTTAAACTTTCACAGATTTTTCTGATGGGCAGCCAAGATTGTAAACCACTTCACTAAAGGCAACATTAATGCAAGAGTCCCCGGATAGCAATACAAAGTATCCCTTGATACCAAATATATTCATTTTTGTTTGGATATAGAGCACACTTTTTTTTTTTTTTGGAGTTCTAAAAACTCATCCAAATTTGAGTTCCTGAATTTTAACAGCAGGATAATAACCTATAGACTAAAACCACTTTCATTTGTACTTCTGACTAATGCATTGAACCAGAATTAACTTATCTAAATAAATTATTGGGGCAAGCAAACTAGGGAGGAAAATTAGAAAGCATTTGACAAAACTTTTTAGAGGTCCTTGAAATAATGGAAGCCTTGACTAATATGCAGACAATGGCTAGGAATATGGTTTAACTGGACCCCATTGGGCCTTCTAAGAAAAATAATTTATGTAATTCATAAATGTTTGTTGTGAAAAATTCAAATATACAGAAGTGGAATAAAAAGTGATCTCCCTTTATTATACTCCCAAAGGTTACCAGTGTTTGAATTTAATTATATTATTTCATGCTTTTTTCTGTGCACTTATCTAAGTGTGAATATGTATAGGGTTTGTTTTGTAAATAAATGGGATTACACTAAAATAATGCCTATTTTTAAGGATAGGTTAAATTTGTGAATGATTATTTCAGATATATTGAATAAAATAAGACAAAAGTTATTTTTATTTACCGATTCCGTATTCTGTCCTAAATAAAATACTTAGGATATAACAGCACAATTCTTTATACTTATTGCTAATGACAGAATATGTATTAATTATAAGGAAATATTTTTCATGTAAATGAGATCTTCAAAATATGGATTTAAGTGTTAAAGTTTTATATAACAATAGAAAGGCCTACAGTTGGTAATACAAAAAAAAGATTTATCTATAAAATCAGTATTACATGTTTCATCAATGCAGGTGTTAACTATGAAAAAGAATGAGACTGCTCCGTATGTCCTGATTGGGAAAAATACTAAGAAAAAGCAAAGTGCAACACAGTTTTATAGAGTACAGTACCATTATGTGAAAATATACAAAATATTAAATTATATGAAGGAATACTCAACAGATTGGGAAAGAATGTCATTAAATAGGGGAGAAAAGGAGACATTTAAACACAGTACCTTTTGAATTTTGTATCTTGCACATACAGCTTTAAAAATCGTTTATTAGCAATTATCCATATTTATTGTTTTTACTTGGTGTACAGCTGTCTTTTTTTTTTTCATTTTGGTGGGGATGAGGATTGGCATTTAACTGATGCCCAGGATTGAGCACAATGGCACAATCAGAGCTCACTGCAGTCTCTACCTCCCGGGCTCAGGCAATCCTCCCACCTCAACACCCTGAGTAGTTGGGACTGTGGGTACATGCCACCATGCCCAGCTTTTTACATTTTCTGGCAGGGGTTTCACTGTGTGCTGGTCTTGAACTGGGCTAGGAGAACCTCCATCCTCAGCCTCCCAAGTGCTAGACTTAGAGAGGTGATGCATATATGGGAAATACAAAGAAAGCCACAAAAATGCTAATTTGGCATCAAACACTGCACACAGCCAGCAGCCCTCTCCCTGATTTTCTAATGAAAACGACTGAAAATCAAACTTATTTTCTGTTGCTTGCAACCTTTGGCTCCTAGGCTGATGTCTAATTTTGCTTCCAAAGGTTTCCCACTTTCCTATGCCTGATGACCCAAGTGTATTACTAGCGAGGAACCATCCTTCCTGGACCCCAAGCTTAATGTAACATTTTCAGTGGCCTTTTTTTTTTCCTTTAAAAACCTCAAACCCAGACCAAGCAGCTCTGTAGAGTTTTACTATTATTGGCCTTGTCACTAGAGCCATCCTGGCTTTAATGTAAATGTCAGTTCCAGCTCTCAACCTTGAGGTACCTAAGTATAGGTTTCCTCCATCAACAGTCTGCTCCTAGGTTATAGTTTCAGACTATTTGTTTTGAAAGTACCTTGTAAAATCACAAAGAACTTAAAATGCTTCAACTAATTTAGAAAAGTAAATTACAGGAAGGAAGCAACAAGTTGCAGAAGTGTTTCTCTAAGTAGGTAAACAAGCAGTAATTTTCTACTTAATATGAAGGTAGTTAGTCCAAAGCTAAAGTTCTCATTTTTAAAAAGCTACTCTTAACAGTTTTAAAAGAATATGCAGCTTTAAGAAATTATTGAATTTTCAAAGTATTTAGATATACTTGATAGCTGTGTTCTCGAGACATTCAATTTACCTCATTTTCCTCGGATTATTGAATACTAACTGCAAACAACTATACAAGACCATTTATAATTCTGCACATTCCCACTTAATCATTTAGTAACTACAGCAAAAAGAGCATTACTAGCTGTAAAATTACTTAGAGCTAGGCTCAAATCCAAGTTCACCATAGTTGCATGACCTAAGGCAAAATAACTTTATGTTAATGTGAGTTTCATTATGTATATAAAGTAGGGAAAATAACTGCCAGCCCCATACATTCTTTCATTTTTAGCTGCATATACTAGAATTTTCTGGCTAGAAAAACCATGATAACCACCTCTTACTGTAAAGTTTTCCTAAAATTCCTCTAAGACTTGGTTAACCCTGGAACCAAAGAATCACAGCAGAATCAAGACAAAATTTAATATATGCACACAGTTTTATATATAATGCAGCATCACACCATGTAGGGCATTTACTCTTATTTTATACATTCAGATATGTTTGGAACACTTCTTAAGGCTACAAAACAGAACATAGAAAAATAAACAGGAATATATTCAACACTTACAAAAAGGGATATGATAAAGAATATAAAGTACTATTTTCCTTTCAACACTTCAAAAGATATGTATACTTTTTTTTACAAGTAACATCACAAATGATCACATCTTCACATGCTTTTAAGTATTATTTGTACTCAGTGTAAGGCTAATATTTTTCATACATAAATTTTCTTCTAAGCTCTGTAACAATGCAATTTTTAATCCATTCAAGTAGATTCAACCCCAAAGTTGCTGCCTCCCAGCATTAAGACATGCACCCAACCCTCTTCTAAGATTTTCTAAAACTTGTATTTCAGGGGGAAAAATTTGTTTAAAAAAAAAAAACCCCAATTAATGAGTGAGTAAATGGCTGACACTAGTAGCAAAACCTTAGTTCTTTGAAATTGACATACTGGAAGTGAGCCATTATTAAGATTTTAAACAAAAACAAAAGCATTTAGACATACACGAAGCAAAATACAGTAAACAGAAATAGTGTAGCCAAATATACATTCTCTTCAGCTACACTAGAATGGACCTTGCTTAGTACCCTTAAGTGAAAGACAGTTTACCTCATACAAAAATGAAGGTAAAACAAATGAGGCAAAAATAAATATTGCTAGTATCTAGGATGGCTGAATGTTTCCTAAACCAGAAATGGTTAGAAAGGAACTTTATTGCACCAAGTCAATCATAAGCAAGTTTGCAGTTCACAGGCATTTTAACTCAACCTTGAGTCACAAAGGAAACAACACACTGCAAGAAGACATAGTCTGGACCAAATAAGCTGTATGAGCATTGTGATTTGGGAAAACCTACTTCTGCCAGGTACAAGGCAGGATCTGACCTTAAGTCTGCCAAGAACATGAACTTGTGGGTTACCAGCACACAGCACGAAGACTATACAGATGCCAGCATCCTGCTGCCAAGGAGCACACGGCAAGAGTTAGAGAATTATCTGAGAGGAAATGATCTTGAGGAGACATACATACAATATACTAAAAGGAAAGGGGGCTGGAATCAGGTTCAGCCAAAGCACCTAACTAAAACAAAAAGAACAGGTGAGCTTTGGTCAGTCTAAACATTTGTTCTTCAAAATGTATATAAGAAGTTTCATAATTTCCAAGTCAAAACACAAGTGGTTCTCAGTTCTCTACTTTTGCTTCTATTCTCTTACACAGAAATACTACACCTTATGTCAACATATAGTATGACACACAGCTAAAATGAAGGAGGACAAAAACTTGCTTGGCCTTAGTGTGACCTCAGCATAAGGCAAAATCCCCTGGACTAAAACATTAAAAAAAAAAAAAAGAAAGAAAGAAACTAAAGGAAAAAGAAAAAAAAACTGACCTGCATGCAAAGACTGATGATTTTAGAACTATCAAAAGTCAGTTCTTTTATTCCAGAGGTCACTGAGAGAAGTACCATCTGCTAAAATTCTCTTTCAGCACTGTTTCCATCATGGCCTGGAGGTGAGGCCTGGGAAACAGGAAGCAAATCAGTGTTTCCTTCAGGAGCTGTTACTCCATTGAGGTAAGACAGAGTGATAGTGAAGAAATGAATAGTATTCTTTCCTATCCGATTTCTAAACATTTCAGAAAACTGAGATCAAACGCCAGTCAAAAAAAACAAAAACACTGGAAACAGCAATTTCTTTTGGACTCCTGAGATCAAACTTATATTGAACCTTCAAATCTGGCATTAATATCAAAATGTGATTTTCACTGAAATTATCAGGTAAGCTAATCCTACGTTTAAAAACACAAGGGCTGAAAGTAGAGGACCCTCTCATCTTCTTGTTCCATAATTCAGCCCCTGATTTAAGAAAAGAAGAATGGCTCAAGCAGGACCCCCAAGAACTGTCCTGCTTGGAAGGTGACAACAAACCCCTTTCGCCGGGCGCTCTCAACATTTTTCAACACAACCACTCTAGTATACAGATTCTTACCTAGCACCATCGTAATAAAGTGTCATCTTCCAAAGTGCTCCCTAAAATCCTATATTACAAAATATCTAGATGCTAATCATTACTCAAATCAGCAGTTACACAGACAGCACAGAGGTAAATAACCATCATTACAGTACAGTGGAGAGTCACTGAGCCCAGCTGGCATCCAAGCATTCCTATGGGTTATCAAAGAACCCAAAAGACTCATCTGCTTCAGTTTGTCAAATTCAAGTGAATTGTATTTGTTTTTAAAGTAACCTGCTTCAAATAAAAGAAAGTAAGCCACCACACCCATTTTTGGCTAGGTATATTACATATGACATGCAAAGAGAAATTACTACTGTTATTTGCATAGCACTCAAACTTCCTGATCAAAAGGTAATCTCAACATTTTTAAAAGGGTAGCTTTTCACATTGGTGTGTACAGATAATATAAGCGACAATTATTTTTACAAAGTAACACAGGTGAATGAATACTGTGTTAATTCAGGGAGTCCAATCTCCAAATGGGAACAGGGTGCAACATGCACAGGGAACCGCTAGTGTAATACTGCAAGGACTGGAAGGAAGCAGGATCAAAGACATGTACCTAAAGGTAACCAGCTACGAAATGCAAAGCAAAACCATTTTCTAGCAGCATCCTCTAGAAAATAACTAGAAGTCACAATCATTTTTTGTACAATAGTTCCAGCCATGACAAGTTGACATGCAAATGTGAAGTGATATACAACCAGTGGTGCAAGGAGAAAAACGAAACATAGTAACTCTCTATAGAAACCTGTCAAGCTAAAAATTTTTAACGTTTCTTCTCACAAAATATTTAGAATCTGTCAGTGCATTAGTGTTAAAGTGGCATTAAAAAACTTCTGCAGTTCTAACAGATGCAGATTATTTTCAAAATGCATAGCATCTACATTTCATTCGAGTAGGCACCATGATATTTACACCAGTGCTAAGAATTCTTGGTGGAAACAGCCATTTCATTGGATTTCCTACTATTCCTTAAACATCTCCTTATATGTGAGCTCAAGTTCAACAAATACTCACCAAAATTCAAAAATATACCCTATGAATATTAAAAGAACTATATACAACATTTCTAAGACACAGGTTAATAGGCTGCCTTATGTGTAATATTAAAGAGAAGACATTATTCAAGTTTGACAGATATTGAGATGAAAGGCCTTTGGGTTGGAAGCATTTTAAAAGACAACAGTGTTTTAGGCTGAGAATTGTTTGAGCCCAGTTTATGACTAAGGCATTGCATAATAAAATATACATTTCTATTTGGTGCAATGTTATGTTTGGAATCTATAGTGTGTCAAATGGTATATTTTGTCACTTTAGTAAACACTATAAAGCACACATTTCCAACGTATGAAATCAAACTTATATAAGGGAAAAAAACCAAACACTAAATCTATAATGTTTTATATTAAGCTGTTTATAAAAAATACTTTAACAAACTTATCTTCTACTTTTTATGGGGGCAGTCACCTGATAAATAAATCAAACAGATCTGAATGAAGAAAACCGGCAATGCCAGGAATTCACCTGCCCCCTTGAACTCACGCCCAAAATCTCTTGTCCAGTACGGAAGTGAAGGGGGCGGGAGGGAGAATGTTCCAATTTGGGTTTTTATTTCAACGTCTTTTTTTAAAGCCTTCAGAAACATTCTACCTAACAAAGAGTTTCCGCTTGAAAACACTCTAGCAACCACCATCAAGTGTGTTGTCCCCGGTGGCCATCTCCCATTCCTGATCTCCTCCTATCTCCCCTGTAAGGTCGTCCTCTGATGTTGCGGTGGTACTGATAACCTTCCTCCCGGCTTCTGCTTGGCTGCCCTTTCCAGGACTCCTCACCCCTCACATGCTGATATCCACCTCTACCAGAATAGCCCCAATCGCTTTTGTACTTCCTGCCTCCATAAGTCTGGTTATAGAACTGCTTGGATCTACCACTTCTCAAAATATTAGACACTTCATTTTCATCTTCTGAACTCTCTTCTTTTGGTCTTTGCACTCTGCTATCCACAGAGTTGGCCCCAGGGCTGACCACATCAGCAGTAGTCTTAGGATCTTTCATCTTTTCTGGTTTTTCTTTCAGACTCTGAAGGGTCCTTTTAGGCTCAGGTTCCACAGGCACCGTTTCTCTCTCTCTGTTTAGAATCTGTGTGGGAGGATGCGCCTTCCCCTCTGCTAGAGGAGGGACAGACGCTGGCGCAAGGTCTGCCTTTTGCGTCTGGGAGGACTGCTCCGCCCGGCCTTCACGCTTACTGCTCACGCTTGCTTCTGTGAGTGAATGTGTGCCTTCACCCCTGGCTCCTGGAAACTCATCTACGGCTGAAACTGGACCACATTCTTTAGAGAGATCCAGATTTTCCAGGGACAGATCCAATTCTCCTTTCTCATCAGAGGGCAGGACAATATTCTGCCTCATGACTGGATTTTCTATGAATCCCTGAAAAGGGTATCCATACCAAACATGGGGAAAGAAAGGAGGTGCAATAGGAACCGGGCCTAAGAATGGATTGGGTCCGAAGGACGGCTGTGGGAACATATTCTTGCCACTTAGTGATTCTTCATAATCAGCATGAAGAAGCTGCCCAGGGTTCTCAGATTCAATATCAGCTGGGTAAGACAACTGTCCATGACTTTCAGACACCTGAGATGGAGGGATAACCAGAGGTGAAGAAAATGTCGGCGGTCCAATCTCTGGCTGTGGTATTTGGCCATTAACACTGGCCTCAGTCTGCATAGGAAAGTGGGCATCAGTACAGGTGCAATCACTTTCATTCTGAGCAGAAGGAGCTTCCTGGAACCAAGGATTATGAGGATACACAGGGACAGGGACCTTTGGGTACATCCTGCAGGCTGCCATGTAGGCCTGGTGCAGAGGGTACAGGTAAGAATGTGGGGCCCACATTGGACAACTGTATGCCTAAAAGAGACAAAAAAAAAAAAATTAAAATAAAAAGGGAAGTAAAAAAAGAGATTTGGGTGGTCAGTTACCTGAAAGTACTGGGCTCAAGATAAATTTCTCATGCTTACAAAGATCATACAATATGCAATCTACAAGCCCAAATACTAGATCACTGTGATATTCAACTTGAAAAGGAATTACAAAGTCAGGTCACTGCATTAAGACTCCACTGCTTGCTTCTATCCTAAAACCAATCCAAAGTGCTGATATAGAGGTTGAGGGGAGACATCACCTTGATCGGTGGCTGCTGAACTAGACCTGGTTCTACCACTAACTCCCTGTGTGAGACCCCATGTCAGCCAGTTAATTTGTACCTGTTCTACCAGGAAAATGCTGGTACAGGAGATGATCTCCATCATTAGGATTCTATAATTCTATGAGCCCACAGAACATTCCAGCTGTAAGAACTAAATTAGACCTCTAATCAGAGAAGAATGATGCAGAGAATGAAATACTCCAAATCCTTCCTTTGCAAGAGTTCACCCAAAAACCAAAATATAAAGAAAATATAAAGAAAATATAACCAGCTAATTAGCTAACCAATGAGATAAAGCCAACTAAATATAAAACTAGGAAATGAATACAGTAGATGGTGAAATTAATAAGTCTTTTATGAAAATGATCGGCAGGCTGGGGTAGGAGATACTTCATTTCATATTTTAACTGTCTAAGCCAGGCACAGCGGCTCATGCCGGTAATCCCAGCACTTTGGGAGGCTGAGGTGAGAGGAATGCCTGAGCCCACGGGTTCAAGACCAGCCTGGGCAACAAATTAGTTGGGTGTGGTTGAAACAGAAGGATCGCTTGAACTTGAACTCAGCAGGTAGAGGCTGCAGTGGCTGTGAGAATGCCATGCACTCCAGCCTGGGTGACAGAGTGAGACTCTGACTCAAAAAAAGAAAAAAAAAAAAACTGTCTAGAACCCCAAGAATCCAGGACAGGAGAAAACCTAGCACTGAGAAGGATACAGAGTTCTCTATCCTCTCTAAGAAAGCCATTTATGGATTGACTCTTGGTAAAGAAACTCTGCTGTGCTAGTGAACAATCACACCCTCTTACACAGGACTTTCATATTATTTCCTTTGATCTTTTCAACAATTGAGGCAGGTAAAGAATACTGCCCCATTCCATAAATGAACAAAGTGAGGCTCAGTTATGCTAAATGGCTTGTTCAGGGATATGTAGCCAAAAGGCAATGGAGAATTTCAACCCCAGATTTATATCTAATTAATTCCCCAGTGAGGGCATTTCCACAAGGCTGCTCAGAGACATGACCATTTCTTGAATATATTCACAGGGTTAAACCATTGTCAATAATGAGAAAAAGCAAGTAAAACTGGAGCTTCTGCCACTACCAAATCCAAACTGTACAGTACTAAAAATGCTGGTTCTTAAAATAAGATTTAGTAAACCGTAGGTTACTAACTGACAGGATAAGAGTTAACACTATTAGCCGGGCTCGGTGGCTCAGCCTGTAATCCCATGCCTTTGGGAGGCTGAGGTGAGTGAATTGCCTGAGCCCGCGGGTTCAAGACCTGCCTGGGCAACTTGGCGAGACCTCATCTCTACAATAAATCAAAAATTAGCCAGGCGTGGTAGCGCACGCCTGTAGTTCCAGCTACTCAGAAGGCTGAGGCCGAAGGATCACTGGAGCCCAGCAGGGCGAGGCTGCGGTGACTAGGAGTGGCCACTGTACTCCAGTCTGGGCGACAGGAGTGAGACTCCAACTCAAAAAAAACAGTTAACACTATTTAAATAGTAATAATTTAAAACAATTAAATAACTTTAAAATGATAAAATGGCATAATACCTTCACGCCAAGATTGAAGAAGAATCGAAGAATGTTCTTATCTGAAATTAAAATAATCACCTAAATTATATATTCACAAAGCTTTTTTTCATCTTTAATCAACATACAGTTCTAAAAACAATTTTACCAACTAGAACTGTTTTCTCTAGCTTATGGTATAAAACAGATAAAAACTGTAATAAACAACAACAAAAAGCTGTTAATATAGGGTAATTCTTTTGTCAATATTAGCATTAAATCCCAAAATGGCTTGAGAATTTTATCTAATTAAAACTGAATCTAGGTAAAAGAAAGGTGCTCACTGTATTTCTTTCTCAACTTTTCTGTAAGGTTTAAAAATTATAAACTGAAAGTGTTAGGGAGAATGATAAAATCAACATAAACCTAACTTAATTTAATAACATGATTAATAGAATAATATTAGCTCAGGTATTCCTTTGCTATTCATCAGTTACCCATAGACTTGAACATCAAACTACTGACTAATAAAACAAAATAATCTCATAAATCCAGGTAAAGAGCACATAGGCAGTTACTGCATTACTCTTTCAGATTTATAGATACAAAATTTTGCTAAGTAACAGCAAAGGTGGCAGTGGCAAGTTCCTTAAAAATAAAGGAGACTGCAAATTTTGAAATAATTTATTTAACAAAAATAAGACAAATATTCAGTATACTACCTATTAACAGTCACTACATTTATATTCACTTTTCCCCATAATCTCTCCATTGATGAAGTAATATATGTAGTTCCAAAAACCAGACCAGTGTTGAGAAAACTCAGTAATGTTTAAGTATCTAGTTAGTGAAATTATTAAGATGTTAGCTGAGAATGAATAAAAGACACCAGGGAGATACAATTACTAAGCATACAAAAGACATTTTCTAGTACATTTTCTAATAAAGCTGAAACAGGAGTAAATAACTAACAGCCAAACCTCTGCTGTCCTTCCCAAGTAAGTCTACCCTTCAGTTAGGTACTAAGAAGCCAAACCTCTGACCTCTACTTAACATCTCTTTTTTCCTCACTAAGTCTGTTTGTACCTGATTAATCAAACCATCTGTAATTTGAAAAGGGGCTCACCTTTAGGCAGGTCCTCCCCAGTCTGACACAGTGAGTAAGGTGGTACGATGGCTCGATCTCCCTTTTCATTACAAGGAAACCCAGGATAGAGTGGGTCTTGGTAAAGGCTCAACGTCTGAGGCAAAGGCATCAAGGGCTGGTTGACTGCTTGTATTGACACGGGAACAGGAGAGGGTGTCAAATGAGCTTGGGATACAGCAGAATCAGGTCCAGTGGTCAGAGTCTGTGTCACTGACAAGATGGGAATCTGAGCAGGAACACCTAACAAAAGAGAAGAAAAGCAATCAAAAATGACTAAAAGGTGAAAATAATTCTCCTCTACAAGTATGTTTGCATTAAATTCTAAAATACAGTGCCGCATTACTGATATAGCTGATCAAATGTGTACTGTTAAGCAATTTAAAGAAGTACTTGTTTATATCAACCAAGGATCGTCCTGGACACAGAGGAAATGGCCCAGGAAACACGCTTTGCGTCAACGTCCTCTAACCGCGGCTCTTACAAATGTATAAGAAAATAGTAAGGTCACTGAGCAACCAAAGTAACCAGCTCAAACATCACACTCCTGGAATTATGAGGGCATAACTCATAAAGATACCACCCAAAGCTAGGCGCTGTGGCTCACACCTATAATCCCAGCACTTTGGGAGGCAAAGGTGGCAAGGATAGTCTGAGGCTAGGAGTTTGAGATCTGATGAATACCACCCAAATGAACCTGGTCATTCCATGTTGGAAGCAGAGCAGAATAACACAGAGAGCCCTGTGAGGCTCCAAACATCTAACCCTGCTATGAGGCTAAGCTCCCACTCAACAATTTGAAGTCTCTGACTTGAAAGGCTTTTGTTGGTTGGCTGGATGAATTTTCTAAATTCTTCACTAACCTGTTGGTCCAAAAGTTGTAGGTTCACTTGGCCAGGCTGGCACAGTGGCTGGTAAAGAAGGCACCGCAGGAGTTAGATGTACCTCTGGAGAAACCAGAAGGGGAGCTGGGTTTGACAAAGACACATGTTCTGCTGGCTTCTTCAAGAAGGGGATGGAAGACAGAAAAAGTCAAGAGTTCATTTAGTGTATACACTAATTCTAGCCACCAGATGTACCTTGAGTTGCCTATCTTTTATGCAACTTAAGTATAAATGGTCCATACAGTCTTCGAAATGAAAGAAAACAATCAAGGTAGTTAAAAATATTAAACAAATTTGACCCTAACCAAGGGTTTTACCTACCAAAAGTCATTGAAGTCACTAGCAGAGTTAGATATAACACAATGCTTCTAAAGCAAGTAAGCAAAATCTTTGAAATCATCTTGAAATTAACGAGTTATTGAGAAAAGTTCGTCACACAGACATACCATTTAACTATATGCTCTATTACCAATACGAAGGATGTTTGCTGTAATTAAAATTTAATTTTCTCTACTCCCATATCAGACTAAGAACCAAAATGTTTGCTAGAACACAGACTCCATCATGAAATTTGTAAACGGATGGTATTGCTTTTTAAATGTATAATTTTCAAATCTCTTCTATTAGTAATTCTATCCCATTTATGAAAAATTGTTAATGATACAGAAAATTATTTTTAAAAATTTGAAATAAACAAAAATTCATAGTTTCTCTTTAAAAATCTAATTTTCAAACCAACTCACCCACCAACACAGGTAAAAGCAAGTTACCAAATATAAATGTATTCAAAATCAAGTCAGAAGACTGGCTTCCATGTCCAGAAAATGGTGATTATAAAAATAACATTCTGGAATAACCAACATCAAAACAAATTAAAGAAAAATCATAACCACACCCAAATAGCAATGCTAGAATAGATTATTCCATTTTCCATATAGATGGTTTCTGTTTCTAAATAATCCTATATACAGAGCAAAGAAACTCAAAGAATGGCGCCTTCCATGTCAAATGCAACAGTGAACTTACTTGTTCAGCAGGAGAGGAGCACTCTAATTTCTTTGACTTTGATGGTGATGAAACTGTTGCACATTTATCATTGTTAATATTCTTTGGAAGTAAAAAAGAAGCAAGATGTTATATTTCAGAGACCCACATTCTGGTAAAAGGAAATTGTGGTTTCCTTTTATAATTCACCCGACCTGCCTGTGACTGAACCCTCACACAACTGAGTTTTTATTCCAATCATACCTGGCCTTCAACTGGTAGGTTAACTTTACTCACACATCTTTATCCCAACCAAATACTGGGCAATTTTTAATGAGGATGTGGCTTCAAAAAGTCTGGTCC
Organism: Carlito syrichta; assembly: GCF_000164805.1. Classification (NCBI taxonomy): domain Eukaryota; kingdom Metazoa; phylum Chordata; class Mammalia; order Primates; family Tarsiidae; genus Carlito; species Carlito syrichta. The sequence continues at coordinate 519,031 of NW_007258448.1, read as the reverse complement.
TCTTCCTTAAAAATATCAGTCTAATGCAGGGTGTGGTGGCTTATGCCTATAACCCAGTATTTTAGGAGGCAGAAGCAAGAGGATTGCCTGAGCCCACGGGTTCAAGACCAGCCTGGACAACTTGGTGAGACCTCATCTCTACAGTAAGTCAAAAAAGTTAGCTAGGTTTGGTAACGTGAGCCTGTAGTTCCAGCTACTTGGAAGGCTGAGGCGGAAGGATCACCTGAGCTCAGCAGGTCGAGATTGTGGTGGCCATGAGCATGCCACTGTACTCTAGCCTGGGCGAAAGAGTGAGACCCCGACTCAAAAAAATAATAGTAATAATATATCGATCTACAGAGTGATGGAGAGCAAAAGCTACTTTCCAGCAATTCACATAGGGCACCCTAATGTACCTTGAAGAAATGGTTCTAATTGTGAGAGACTTCCCAATCGCCATTATTTTGTCCCTGCTTTTTTACTTTCCTAGTACATAGCTATAAAAGATGTTGAAATCATTCCCACCGTCCTTCCTTACACTTCTTCCCACAATACTATCACAGTGTTAAAGAAAAATAAAAGAAGCAATTAATGTTTAAAACTTTTACCTCCAATGTGCTTGGCTCAGGTTTTTTATCCAAGTGACTATGTCCATGGAGAGAGTCTGTAACAGACCAAAATTAAAAAGACAGAATAAGCCATCAGTCAGGTTTGAATACAGAATAACAAAATATAAAAATAAAGCCAAAAGTTACTATTTGAACTGCGTTTAGTCAGTGAAAAACATATTTTTTAAAATATCATTTAACAAGCTCGAGCTTAAGTCAGTTTCTCTTCAACAATCAGATATGTGACATTAAATCGCTTAACAACTTAAAAATATATGACTTTAAACCAGTCATCTAAACCGATCTTTAGCATCTGCTTTCAGTGAAATGATTTACCTCTGTCTTTTCGTTCTTCTGTATCTATTCTCCGCCTGCTTCCTTTCCGATCGCTTCCATGTGATGATTTTCTCTGGATGCATGGGTTGCTACTCTGAGAAGTTGAATGACTGACTGATGAGCTCTTTAAAGTGAACGAAACCCAATATTTTATGTTTAAGATTTACTCACATATATATGAACAAAAGTCCTGTAATTACTTTTACTCGTCACACTTCTAAAAATCTCAAAATTCACAGACCTTTATATATGTATGTATTTATTTATTGATAGACATAGGGTCTTGCATGTTGCCTAAGCAGGTCCCAAACTTCTGGTATCCAGTTATCCTCCCACCTCAGTCTCCCAAAGTGCTGGGATTACAGTTGTAAGCCACTGTTTCTGGCTAGTTCTTTATTTTTATACTTCCTTTTTTTGTTGTGATTTATAAAATAGAGTTGGGGTTTTGCTACGTTGCCCAGGCTGGTTTTGAAAACTCCTGGGCTCAAGCAATCCTCCTGGCTTGGTCTCCCAAAGTGCTGGAATTATAGGTATGCACCATTGTGCCTGGCCCAATTTTTATACTTCTGAAACTACAAGACAGAATCTAGGGTCCATAGTTCATTATATCCTCTAGACTAATAGTCTTATTACTGAATCAAAGGGATGAGGCATTTAGACGTCAAACTAAGTTAGCAGACTTCTTCATAGCCCCATTTCAGGAAGCCACTTGACTAAACCTTCACCTTGCATCCTACATTCTTTACAAAAACAACAGCATCTTCAGTATCAACCTTCAAAAAAAGCCATTGTGGAGCCATAATCCTCTGTCTAGGGGGAAAAAACTACGTACAAATTAGCAGATACAGCGCACGATGATTCTCATTGAAATGCTTACTGTCAGCCAACCACTTAAGCTCTGCATGAGATTAGGGAATGGAGTAAGTTATATTTTTAAGCTAAATTATCATCGAAGGTTCCAGGTTCTTGTTTTAGCACTCTTTAAAAATAAATGTTTCACACAGCTAAAAAGAGAATCTCAGATTTTCTAGCAAGAATTTTCTAGGAGACAAACTTGAGTCACTATCAAATCCAATATTGGATCAAACGCAGTCCAAAAATGAGTATGAAGACCCCATTTTTAATAACAAAAAGATTTCACAATCTAGTCCTACATTATAGTAGTTGTACTTTTACAATTCGCTAACAGAAAAAAAATGCAAAAAAGGGTAAGTACAAGCTTAACTAGTTTGTAGTTGTTTATTCTATAAACATGAAGGAAAAATTACACATATAACATGAGGGATAGATGTTCAGCACCCAAACAATGCCTATTCACATATGAATTTGGGCACCTGTTATTTCCAATAATTCCCAAATTCCAATCCCTGTGGCCAGATTGAACTGCTATTCCAGATCAGTTGTCTGCAACTGAATTCCTGGGACCTCTAAAGAATTCCAGAGTCCAGAAGGCAGACTTGGGAGTGTAAGGTTTTAATATTTTATACTGGTATGCTGGGTAGCTTCCCATAATATTCCCTTTTGTCTGTTTAATCTACTATTAAGAAAAGTACCCATTTGGGAACAACTCAACCAAAACTTAAAAGACCAAGGGCAAAGGGTTCCCAGTCACGAGAATGAATTAGTTACCCCTGCCCTGTGAGTCAACAAACCCACCTTTCAGGATACATACTTCATTTTACAAGAGAACAGTTTTCCCTCCTGACTCCCCGAGTTAAGAAACCTGAAGGCAGTGAATATTTTTCATTAGAGAAGCCTCCATCACAACCCAGTGTCTGACACACAAAGGAAGGACAAAGCCACAGGATGACATGTGCCACCACCTCAAACAGCACCTACCCTGAAAGACAGCTCTCATTGTCAATATCAGGTCCTGTGTTCAATAAACAATGAAAAGCATTTCCTGATCTTACCCACATACCTTGTAGTAAATTAACTAAATTGTGAACTACACATTACTTTTGCTAGCAAATTAAACTTTTGGTTCAAAAAAAATATTAAACACCACAAGTGCGCCATTTGTCACCAGCTTCTTAATAGTAGCCCTAGACCTCTTATACCTCAGGAAAAATGTGAAAAGGAGGAAGAATTACATGACCTCTAAGGTGCCTTTTAGTTTAAAAATCATTAGTCTGCCATTAGAAACTGTGGTTTAATATAAAAACTGTATTAAGAGAGACTTCTAAAACAAGAACTCTTTTTATACATACGGAAAGAGCTGGGAAAGCCTGTTCATCTCTGTTCTGAATCTCATAGAGTAAGCGAGATTCTTCTATAGCTTGCTTCTCTCTGCGCTCTTCTGGGGAAAGGCCGAAATAGTTAGATTCTCGACTTGTGTGATCAAAATCCTCAACTCTCTCACGATCAGGTTTTCTGTCAAATAAAACATTCTTGTCAGAAAAAAAAAGACAATGTATTGAACATCTAAAATAAAATGACCTATTTTGCAATAATTACATAAGGCTACCTTGCAGGGTCAAGAAGACAAACTTACAATGGGAAGGAAAAGGAAAAGAAAAAAACACATTTCCAAATGATACAGAAATGACTGAAGTTTTTCCCTTTTAACCAGAGAGAAAATGTTAAGTACTATACAAATTCGCTACGTCACGCCAATATTTTCATCATAACTCACTCTCAAAACAAGGGGGAAGTTGTTAGTTTAGATGTCAAAGGCATTCTAGCTTTCTGTTCTAAGTAAAGGGTGAATGGTCGAATGAGACACCGTTTTTCCCACTTGCTAAGGGAGATGAAGAATTGGGAAAAGAAAAACTAAAATGTGCCACACTAGACACTAGCTACAAATAAGACTGCTGTCATTTCAAGAGAACTTGGGTTAAAAATGATGATAAGAAATTCACAAAAGAGTTTAGTAACCTGGGTTCAAGACCAGCCTGGGCAACATGGCAAGACCTTGTCTCTACAATCAAAAAAATCAGCAGGGCGAGGTGATGGCCACCTGTAGTTCCAGCTACTTGGAAGACTGAAGCAGAAGGATAGCCTGAGCCCAGCAGGTTGAGGCTACGGTGGCTGTGAGCACGCCACTGCCCTCTAGCCTGGGTGACAGAGTGAGACTCCGACTCCCCTCCCAAAAAAAGAGTTTAGTAACTTGTACTGTGCAACCCTGATGTTTTTATATGGCTTCTAACTATTAAAAGCAACATGAATACTATTTCTACCATTTCCAGAAGAGAGAAATGAAAATCCAAAACTATAGGAAAAATGTTGTTTGTCACAGTACAGAGATATTGTCTTCCTAAGAAGAGTGGGAGAAACACTGATCCCATCTGATTTATCTTTACCTCTGAAATATAATGGCCACTTCATATCCTTGGAGAGCCCACTTGCAATCACACTCTAATTCCAAAAGGATGGCTGTCAACTCCAATGGTATTGGTGAAAAAAAGCAGGCAAACAAATTTGAACCATCACAATCTTAGATCAGTCCTTCTCAAACCTCAGTGGTAAAAGACAACTCAGCAAGTGTAAGATGGCTCTGGAAAATTACCACCACCTTACCACCATCTCCTACCATCCAAAAAAATGATCACTACCATACGTTTTCATCTTATCCTCACCTACCACATGGAGAGAAGCAACTATTTTCTATCTTTACCTAGCTTGCAGAGAGGCATTCAGAACCAGTATTTCTTGCATTTCCATATTAACACATATGGCCATCCTGCTTATTTTTTTTTGGTTATATTTGTTTTGTTTTCTCCAAAGGAAGAGACAATATTAATGAGGAAAAAGTGAAGAGAGGCCATGAATTTCTCATAACCAGTATTACAGTTTTTGGTTCTTCAAAACTGATGTGTTGAATATTAAAAATAAAGTTAAGATGAACTTTAATAGGCTTAAATCAATTGGACTGTTAGCTATAAAATTAAACCTTATTTTAAATATTTAATGGACAGTTTTAAAATTTAATACGCTAGTAAAATTCACTCGCACACACATAACACAGAAGGTATACTAACCTACGACTAACTGCAAATATCGCTAGGTTCCTATGTAATTTGTAACACTGTCAAAAAAATCACCATCTATACATTACCCGCTACCTTGTCACATATGAGGGGGAACTCCCAAAAAAACCAGAAAAGATTTATTTAAAATGTTGTATTATTCTTACATGTTCAAACATCAGTCACCTTCAAAGTACTCTTCGTTTGTTGCAAGACACCTACTGAGACACTTTCCCCACTGCTCAAGAGTTCTTTAGCTCATCAATTTTGATGCCTTTTAGTGATTCTGCAGTTTTTTGTTTCATCTCTTCCACATCAGCAAAATGTTTCCCTTTGAGGACTTTTTTCATCCAGGGAAACATAAAAGAGTTGCTTGGGGTGAGAATGGGTGAAGAGGGAGGGTGAGGTGTGGGTGTCATGCAATTTTTGGTCAAAAATTGCTGAACACTCAGCATGATGTGGGCAGGTGCATCGTCATGGTGGAAGTAGTCGTCACAACTTGGGATGTTTCTTCCGCAAATTATGACACAACCTTTTTCAAAACTTCCAGATAAAAACTCTGTTTGACTGTTTGATCCAGAGGAACAAATTCCAAGTGTACCACAAGGGGCCTGCTTCTAAAAGATAATTCTGGTTTCTTTTGGGCCCCCCTAATGCATCAAGTGTTTTTATAAAGCAAGTAATAGATAACTAACATATAAAAGAAAAAACAATACTAATAAGATACAGATATGCTTCTCTACAGCAGAATATTAAAAGTACTATTGATTAAAAGTATTGTTGATATATGACATCTGTCTAAGCATTTTACCAATTCATAAAAAATCAAGAGTCACCACCAAAAACACTGGATATAAATGCAGTTTCTGACCAACAACTTTGCTTAAATTATTCATTTTGTAGTCTACATGCATTTTCTTTTTTAATCTTTAAATTACTAAAGAGTACCCTTGTGTTTAAGGGAAAAAGAATGCTTCTTTTCTAGTCTACCAAAAAATGAGAATTACATAAACAAACAACTAATTCCTGCCTATGACTATTCATTCTATAGTTATTTTATATTTTTAGGATTCCAAAGTTAATATTCAAAATGTTAATATCTTAGATACATTTAATGCATTGGGTAAGCTACCACCAGGTGCTAGCAGAGCTTGGTCCATGTCCAAACAACAAACTCCAGCAACAACTAGTTGACTAGTGGCACAAATTCTGTTTGAGAGGTAACCCTCTGTGGGTCCACAAATTCTTGTGTTTGCAGTGAGCAACCTTGAGGGATGAGGCACGTTTTCCCTCCAAATGATGTTTATCATTCGTTCTCATTAGAACATCAGAGAAATTAGGTTATGACTATACATGTCTTTCTTACACATATACAAAAATTCCCTGGAGGGATACACAAGTCTGTTAATACTGGATGCCTCTGCAGAAGCAAACTAGATCAATGGGAAGAAACGAATAGGAAGGAGACTTTCCATAGAATTAAAAACCTGCTAAGATTTCTGAATTTTAAACAATATCAACTAATTTCCCATCCTAAATAACTTTTTAAATGAAAAATGTAATGGATTAAAACCATTAGTATTTGTTATGAGCTGAATTAATTGTATTTTCCAAAAAGATATATTCAAGTAATCTACCCCTGGTACCTGTGCGTGAGACTTTCTTCAGAAGTAGAATGTTTTCAGAAATGTTTTCAGATTTAATCAAGTTAAGATGGGGTCATACTGGAACAGCGGAGGCCGTAATCTGATGACTAGTGGCCTTATCAGAAAAGACATGGACACATGGGGAAAACAGCCATATGATGATAGAAGCATAAACTGGAATGACACAGCTACAACTCAAGGAACCAAGAATCGCAGTAAACCCTAGAAGTAGGAGAGGCATGAAACAGAGACTCCCCTAGAGACTTCAGAAAGAGCACAGCTCTGGTGGCAACTTGATTTCTGGTTTCTCAGTTCCAAAACTGTGAAAAGATTTCTATCATTTTAAGCTGACCAGTTTGTGATACCTTGCTACAACAGCCTCAAGAAACTAATACAGTATTGATAAATGTCAAAGAAGCTACAACTCTGTCTCGAAGATGCTACAAAAAACATCTTTAATGACAGAACGTTAAGTGCATTCCCAAGAAAGTTGCCCAAATGCTAGAAATAAAGGAACTAAAGACCTGAGGCTAGCAAGCACAAAAGCTAATGCTACAACTCTTCAGGCAAATAAGAAGGCACTAGATGGGAAAGACATCGGTCATAGTGGCCTAGGAAAGTCCCAGCACCCACAGGAGACATGATCATGTTTACATGATGAGAACAGTCTTAAATTAAGAGACATCCTCTCAAATAAAGTTCCTCCAAAGGGTTGTAAAGTACTCAGCAGACAGGACTAGGGAAAAATTAAGTCACATAGCACAAGAATCATGACTTTGAAGTTTATCTATCTCTAGGTATTTAGTCAGAATGCTGACATCCATAATTGACCTAAAGTTTGTAGCTCCATTCAGTATTAAAGATATCACGACAAATAAAACTCATCAGAACAAAGTAAACTAATAATTTTGATCGATTTACGTTCCAGCACAAACGGGAGCATCCTCACCTTCCAAGGAATTAGGATTGCAACTTAAAATCCAGTTGTTGTTGTTTTTTTGAGTTGGAGTCTCACTCTGCCACCCAGGCTAAAGTGCAGTGGCATGCTCACAGCCATCCTAGCATCGACCTGCTGGGCTCAGGTGATCCTTCTGCCTCAGTCTTCCAAGTAGCCAGAACTACAGGTGCATGCTACCACACCCGGCTAATTTTTTGATTTATTGTAGAGATGAGGTCTCACCAAGTTGCCCAGGCTGTTCTCAAACCCGTGGGCTCAGGCAATCTCACCTCAGTCTCCCAAAGTGCTGGGATTACAGGCTTGAGTCACCACACCTGGCCTTAAATCCAGTATTTAATCATATTGCAGGTCATCAGAAAACTACTAAGTGCCAGAATAAGATCTGGCTATAAAATCTCCCAAATCATTTGAAAAATCTATTCAAAAGTAAAGGAATCCTTCTATCACTGTTCTTTGCTTATGAATTATAAGAACCGAAATCCTCACGTGGTATTTTATCAACAATACTTTTAATAGTATGATATAGACACGCATATGAGTAAAAAGATGTAACTATCAGAATACACATAATGTAGCAAATACAACAAACGCATCTCACTTGATTTCTACTTCTCTTGCATTCATGAAGGTTACCTTATAATCTGTGAGGGTGTCCTGCTAAGATTTTTGTGCTCACTGGAGGATTTCTGAGACTGTGACCCTGAAGAATGACTAGAGAATGAGTGTTGTCTTACTCCCGAAGGCTGCTGCAGTCGAGGAGGTAGTGCTGATGGGGCTTTTGTTGGCTTGCTTGAATTCTTTGGCCCTCTGTAATCCATGTCTGTGACAAGAACCCAAAAATACCTCACAATCTTCCTATTATAAACAATCCCAAGTACCATCATCCCTATCCCAAAAAAATGATGACTTGCTATGCTCCTACCAGAATGGAAATTTTGTCCAGAAGTGGAAGGTTTTTTCATCTTCTTCCCGGACACTGTGTTCCAGCTTTCTTGAGGAGCTGCTTTGAGGTTCTTTGATACATGCCTTCAAAAGGAAGAAAAAGACTTGTAATAACTTAAAATACTCCTAGTATGTGCAATTAAACAAATATTCTATATATTTTATTTTCAACTTATTTTGAATTTGAAGCTTGAGTTTTTACATTAAAAACAAATAAGTACAAACAGGATTTAGCAATCTAGATATATTTATTCTAATCAAAGACATAAATCAAAAGCATATTTTCTAACTTAAAAAGAATCACAATCTTAGCAATCTAAGCAATCTTAATCACAATCTAAGCAAAAGACTAAATAAGAAATGACCTAATCTGTTAGACATGATAATGGTACTGTAGTTAAGGTGGACAGGAAGGTCCTTATACTCTTTTAGAATTCTTTAAGTATCTACTGGCGACATGGTATGATATCTGAATTGCCTTCAAAATATGCCAATTTCCTTCTCATTAAAAAAAAAAAGAATTAGAAAGAATAGATGAGAAAAGATTGCCGAAAGCTGGAGTTCACTTTACTATTCTCCTTATATTTGTGTATGTTTAAAATGTTCCACAGTAAAGTTTAAAGGTGTGAATTACTAGTTTTTCTCTAATAAAGGCAGCAGTAACTAAAACAAAAGGTGCCCTAAAATAACACTGAATTAAAGCAAGTTAATAATATTTTACTATTCCATTTGACCAACATTACTGAATACTAACTACATGCAATGCAACATGGAATGAAATTAGAAGTGAATCCCTGTTCTCCAAAGGACTTACAATCTAGTCAATTTCCCAAATTTCCTTTGTGAACAATGGCACATTTAGTACTTTTCTAAAGATCTAAACAAATACTTTCTATACATGAGCATGACCTTTCACTGAATTTGCAAATGCACAGGGCCATTTTAAAACGTTCATGTTTACATTAGACTAACTGGAATAGGCAGTAAATGTCTTAGATGAAGAGCAGTACATACTTTTTTCCCAGTTCTTCAGCCAAAACTGGTCCATTTTCAGAGTGAACCCCTTGAATGTCTGCATTAGAAAATTTTCCATTGTGATCCAACCTAACCTGTTGGACAATTCCAGAAATAAAAATTAGTCATCTGCTTCCTTGGCACTGATCATCAGTTTTCAAATTTTAGTCTTCAATTAAAAAGAAAACAAAGTTCATCGGTAAAAATAAAATATATCCAAAAAGACATACAATCAAATCCATGCCCTTAACTTCTCAGGCCTCCATAACACTACCTAAAAGAGCAAAACTTTTCTTCTTTGTCCTTCCGAATGTTTTCTACATTGTTTTTCTCAATAGTTCGAGGAGAAGTAGAAGCACAACCTATTAATGCTCCAAATAAGAGAAGCAGCATGCCCTGGTTCTGAATACAGGACTATGGCTCCATACACCTCAGGCATCCCTGCCTTGCTTTCCACTTACCAGCAATACAACCTTGGGCAAGTTGGGCAAGTCACTTACCTCTCGCTTCAGTTTCCTCATATGCAAAACGGAGCTAATAACAGTACCTACATTATAGAACTCATGGAGATGGAATGAGGGTACATGATACACTAAAGAACACCAACATGTACACGGCAAGCACTCTACAAATGACAGCAACTTTTGTTTACTATTACTATTGTTAGTGCTACTATCATCCCATTTTTCTGGTATTAAAAATGTGTCACTGTGACCTTTTTTCTCCCTAAAAATAGATTCATCAACTCTTCCCTAAAATATAATTAGTATTACCCAATTGTAAATTGTGACAAAAGAAAAAGCCTTAAGGTTTCTTCCTATAATCAAATGCACACACTGAATTGTGCCAGCCACTGCACTAGAAAATACACATATAGGGCACTGCTTTAAGCAACCTCCAAATTTTATCAATAAATCAAAGTCCTCAAGCAGAAGTTTCACTCTTCATCAATTACAGTAGAATATTTTGCCTTCAATAAGTTTTTTCACAATAAGTTTTTTCTGAACTGAGTTTTTATCAAAAGTTTAAACTATCTTACACATTTACTTGAGTAAATAAAAGGCACCTTTGAGTCATTTCAGTTTCTTAAGAGTTCAATTAGGTTTTTATCCAAATAAAATGGTCAAGTAGTAGAAAGAGAAATAAATACTCTAAAAAGTAAAAACTACAAGTGCTTTATCATCTGTTTAATCAACAGAATCTATTTACCAAAAGCAATTTCAACTTCAAAGGAAATAGGCTTGATTTAAGTAAGATATAACATAATTTTAGTGATACAGCATAAGAGAAGCAATCTTCTCTTCTCTGTGAGAGAGGTGGGGAGGGAGGCCTCTAAGTTCTGGATTTACTCTTCTCTTTTGCTCTCTTTCAAGTTTTCCCAGTCAGTGTAGTAAAAGCTTCCAAAACTCCATTCTACAATTAGAGCAGATTTCTGACAATCCTGTAGGAAGCACCTGAATGAATCATATCTCCTTTTTCTCACCTTTAAATATGCCCCAAAATCAGAATTACTAAGGATTTGTAAGGTAAAATCTACCACTGATGTCCCCAGTTTAACTCTACTCAATAAGATACTTTTCATGTAAACCAATTTATCATAAAGTAATTGAGTGTTTCCTCCCAAAGACAAAAAGAAATATTTGCCAATGGCTGTTTAGTGTTCCTTAAAAGGCAACACTTTTTGATGGAAATCATTTCTGACGAAAATTAACCTGCACATAATATTTTTTGTATATGTGGGGCTTTTGTTTTTGAAATAGCAGCATTTTTTCATAAATAAAGAACAGAAAAAGGACCTTGTAAATTATCTTACCCAGGGTTTCTCCTGCCTAAGCACTACTGACACTTTATTGGGGAGATGGAGAGGGAAAGCTGTCCTGTGCATTCTAGGATGTTTGGCCACATCTTTGGTCTCTACTCTCTAGATGTAAGTACTCTCCCAGTTGAGACAATAAAAAAAAAATTTCCAGACATCACTAAATATCCCCTGGGGGATGGGGCGCAAAATCACACAGGGCTGAGAAACACTGATCTAATCTAACTTTTCCCTTTAAGCAGCTACTCAAGTCCAAGGCAGTCTCTTACTAAAAAAAAAAAAAAAAAAAAAAAAAGGTAAAATCCCTCTCTGGTTCCCTTTCCTTCCTCAATCCAATAATAAAACACTATGTATGCATCAAAAACTTTCAGGATGACTTTCACAAACAAAACGAACTATAAGGTCAATTTTTAATCAATTTCAGTAAATTATTTCTCAATTGTGATAAAAATACCTAAATATCTAAAATGTTATTGTTACTTCTTTCAAGCAAGTAATACCAGAAGCTGAATTGTTTTTAAAGATCATGTAAGGGGATGCCATGGTTTTAGATACTTACAATTTTAGCAAGGTATTCAAGTGAGCCAAAAAGTTAAATATTTGTAAACTATTAAAATGTGTACAAGATAAATGTATTCATGGCTATCGAATTAACCACACATTCAAACCTCAACCATTTTCTTGGTTCCTACTAGAAAAAGCAAGATTTCTCGTTGGGTGTGGTAGGACACGCCTGTAGTTCCAACTACTTGGAAGACTGAGGCAAAAAGGTCATCTAACTGTAATTCCGTGCCTTGGGAGGCTGAGGTGAGTGGATTGCCTGAGCTCATGGGTTCAAGACCCACCTGGGCAACCTGGTGAGACCTCATCTCTACAATAAATCAAAAAATTAGCCAGGTGTGGTAGCACGCACCTATAGTTCCAGCTACTTGAAAGGCTGAGGCAGAAGGATCGCCGGAGCCCAGCAGGTCGAGGCTGCGGTGGCTGGGAGCAGCCACTGCACTCCAGTCTGGGCGACAGAGTGAGACTTCAACTCAAAAAAAAAAAAAAGATCAGCCGGGCTAGGTGGCTCAGCCTGTAATCCCGCGCCTTTGGGAGGCCGAGGTGAGTGGATTGCCTGAGCCCGCGGGTTCGAGACCCGCCTGGGCAGCGAGACCTCATCTTTACAATAAATCAAAAAATCAGCCGGGCATGGCAGCGCATGCCTGTAATTCCAGCTACTCAGAAGGCTGAGGCGGAAGGATCGCCCGAGCCCAGCAGGTCGAGGCTGCGGTGGCCGGGAGCGGCCACTGCACTCCAGTCTGGGCGACAGAGTGAGACTCCAACTCAAAAAAAAAAAAAAAAAAAAAAGATCATCTGAGCCCAGCTGGTTGAGGCTGAGGTGGCCGTGAGTATGCCACTGCACTCCAGCCTGGGTGACAGAGTGAGACTCCTACTCAAGAAAAAAAAAAGAACAGAAAAAGCAAGATTTCATGTAACATCTTTTCCTCTTTTATACAAATCACTTACTTGACATTTATTTCCAATTTCATATTGTAAGCCAGCAGCAATGGAATAATCACGTTTTTGTTGAGCTGTTAAAAAACAAACAGAATAATATAAAGTTGACTTAATTATTTTCAAGTGCCACAAAGCAAATGTATGGAAAAATGCAGATTTTTAACTCACCTTGTTTAGACTTCAGCCAAATTTCATATTCCACATTTCTATAGACTGCTGGATTAAGGGACTTAAGGACCTTTCTAGACAAAGGAAGGCCAGTAGAGTTCCCATTGTTCTTGGAGTGCTAAACAAAGAAAGTTAGGAAGTCCAATCAACATAAAAATGCTTTTAAAACACTTTTGTTTTAGATATGTATAAGTGTTAAAATCAAATGAAGAAACTTCAAAAAATTAGGAAATCACCAAATACATTTCCTTGCAGGTGATCTTGATTCTACTGAGAATATACCAGAAAAAAACTTTAAAAATTAAGATTTTAAATTCATTCTTTCTTATATTGAAGAACTAGCTAAAACCACTTAAAAAAAAAATACCTCGTCTCCTGACAAAGGTTTAAATCCATTCACATCATTAGCAGTAGTTTTACTCCTATGAAGGAAGAAACATAACCATAATTAGCAACAGAAAAATGTACTGACAAGTAATTAACTTCTAGCTGCATCTAAAAATCTTAAAAGTCAGAGCTACACTCCAATGAGCTCATACAAGTTTTAGTATAAAAGTACATATATAAAAAAAGTGTTTACGTATATGTGGGCGTATATATAAGATAGAAGTCAAAGACTTACTAGTACTTCTTACTGGCTCAATAACCAACATGAAAACAGAAGTAGAAATAAACAGTGAAATTTGAGTGAGTAGAATAATGGTATTTACAAAGTACTAAATGCAAAAATTTCCTTTTAGTATACAGGTAAGGCTCCATTTTAAAAAATATCCACTATATAAAAACATCTACAGGAGAATTCAACAACCAACCCTTTTACTAAAAACATTCTACATCAAATAATCTTCAACACAATGAAAGAACCATCATCAGCCCTTTGAATTCATTGTAGCACACACTCCTACACATTTTACAATCATTCACTCAACAAATATGTGAGTGCCTATGACGTGCCAGGCACTATATACAGTTGGCCCTTGAACAACATGGGTCTGAACTGCATGGGGCCACTTACACACAGATTTTTTTCAACTAAAAGCAGATCAAAAATACAGTATTCATGGGATCTAAAACCCAAGTACAAGGAGGGTTTTTTGTATAAGCAGGTTCACAGGACCCACTGGGGAACAAATAGACATAGATTTTTATATATTCAAGGGTCCCCATTATACCAATTTCCCTAGTATAATGAGGAGTGACCATATTATTAGGTGCTAGAGTCTATCAATGAATAAAACAGACAAAAACTGCCCACATGAGATGTAAAATCTAGTGAGAATAGATTCAAACTAAATAATCAATATGTAAAATACTGATAAGCATTATGAAGGAAAAAAAGGTAGGAAAAAGTAAGTGTTGAAATGTAGCCTCAAATAAAAAGCAGAATGAAGAAAGGCCTTGCTAAGATGTCTTCTTGAATAAAGAAAGGTGGTAAGACAGCAAACTATATGGCTCTTTATTAATTCAGGCAGAGAACAGCACACAGAAAGACCCAGACAGGGCCAAAAGGCTGGTGAGGCTGAAACAGTGACAACGGGGACAAGGAAAGATGTGGCGAGAGAGGCTCTGACTTGCACCTAAATGTAACTCTTCTGTCCTACAAATCCTCCTTAATAAATAATTTCTAAGCCGGGTTCGCTGGCTCAGCCTGTAATCCCACGCTTTGGGAGGCTGAGGTGAGTGGATTGCCTGAGCCCGTGGGTTCAAGACCCGCCTGGGCAATTTGGCGAGACCTCATCTCCACAATAAATCAAAAAATTAGTCAGGCGTCGTAGCACATGCCTGTAGTTCCAGCTACTTGGAAGACTGAGGTGGAAGGATCGCCAGTGGCCGATCCTTGAGGCTGCGGTGGCCGGGAGCAGCCACTGCACTCCAGTCTGGGCGACCGAGTAAGACTCTAACTCAAAAATAAATAAATAAATAAATAAAGTCTAGTTTTCAGAACAATCTCCAAGTCTACACCCTTAAACACAGTAATATTTAAGAGACACCAAGTGTCTAGAGTCTAGACTAGAAAATCACTCATAATTTCCAGTATTTCAGGATTAACAAGTATGCATGTGAAAAGAAATGAGGCACAAGAGTATAGCAGTACATCCTTGGTCTTCCCTTCTTAGGACCACACTATACCTATCCATCTCGCCATGGCTATTAAACAGCATTATTCTTCCCTAACTCACATTCTGTCCTCCCAAGGTCAGACATGAGCAAGTAGAAAGGAAGTTTAATAATGCAACAAGAAGGTAATCCATATTCCAAAGACTGTAATAGTAGAGTACAAAAAGAAAAACTGAACACAATAGCGAGCAAATTTTCTCACGTGTGTTCCATCCTCCCTGGTAAACCTCTCCTGCTTACTAGTCTCTACTCTGCACTTCACCTGCCAAGTGCCACACCAGACCCAATTGTTTCTAATACTACTAACAGAAGCAGTAACCCAGTCACAGGCAGTAAGTTGTAACAAATTAGTCATCATTCAACTTCCCGAGCTCAATAACATGTCTTAATCAGATAGGTGCCTAGAGAGAACCATGGTGCAAAATTTCGATCTGTGCAAAGTTAATTAGTCTACTCTAGATTTAAATTTACAATGGCAGATACTGGCTTAAGTTGGAAATAAATGGCAGTCAAAGTCAAAATATCTAGGAATCCAGATATCCAGTATCAGGATATTTTGATTCAACAAATGCCTGGAATTACAAATCAAGAGATATACATGGCCGGGTACAGTGGCTCAAGCCTATAATCCCAGCATTTTGGGAGGCTGAGGCAAAAGGATTGCCTGAGCTCAGGGGTTCAAGCCAGCCTGGGCAACTTGGTGAGACCTCACCTCTACAATAAAAAATAAAATAAAATAAAAATTAGCTGGGTGTGGTGCAGTATGCCTATAGTTCCAGCTACTTGGAAGGCTGAGGTGGAAGATCGCCTGAGCCCGGCATGTCTAGGCTGTGGAGGCCATGAGCATGCTACTGCACTCCAGTATGGGTAACAAAGTGAGACTCTGCCTCCAAGAAAAAAAAAAAATATATATGTGTGTGTGTGTGTGTGTGTGTGTCTTTTTGTAATAAAGAATTAGATATCCTAAGGCTCAAGTTCTATTTCTATCTCTAGCTAGAATAAGAATATACTGTTAGATTCAATCAGAATACTACAGGGTTAAATCTCACAAAAGGTAAACCAAACTTCTTAATATTACTGATAACAATTAATATATGTTGGATACTATATCTAGGAATCCAGATATGCACTTCACATGCTAGCTTATTTAATTCTCATCAATCTTTCTTTTGAAGAAATACTAATATATCCTCATTTTACTGCTACAGAATTGAGGCTTCTTAGAGAATTTAAGTAACTCGCTTCAAGTCTAGTCAGTCAGCAGAAAGCCAGGACTGAAACCAGAACCCAATCTCTTAGCCACTATCCTGTATTTCTTGTGTGAAAAAGATAAGCCTCAAAGACTACGATAAAGAGTATTTACTAACAATCTACACAGAGGCATTATACAGAGCTGTTCACATACTTATAACCCAAACTTGGGACTTTCATTGTCTAAAAAGAGGCACTATTCAAGGAAGAAAAAAATAACGTAAAAGAAATGAAAATAGCCATTGTTTTCATCACTGAATATATTAACAATTGATAGGTTTACTTTAAATTTTTTACAATACACATGCACATTATTAGTAGGACCAAAACTATTCTACAGATATGCAGCTATATTACAGAGACATGGATTCTCATCAACACAAAAGAGCAACTTTTTCAAAGGAAACAGCCCCATAACATAAAGTAGGTAAAATTAGTGGCAGGAGTAAAGAAACTTCAATTGCAGATTGCTGTATTTTATGAATATCATTAATACTTCAATATATTTTATACAAAGACATTTACTGAAATGTTTTTTTGTATGGCACTAGAAAGATATTTTATGATTTCATTCTTACTTGCAACTGTCATCCTCTGAATCTGATATTTCATTCTTGTCTTCATCAGCTACTTCCGAGGTATCTAGTCCCATCACGATTTTACTGACATCAGTTTTAAATACCTTCTCATACAGCAATTCATAAAGGAGAGCTGCAATTAATTACAGATTTTATGCAACATTAACTACAGTCTGTTTTTTTAAAACAGCAACAAAGCATAAAAATGTGACTATCACTCAGGCTTATAAAATCCTAACTAGGTTACTTGCAACATCTTATGGTCAGTACACAATTTAATCAGAATTGAATCAGTTGCTAAAGTGCAACTAAAATTTCTGTCTATACAGTGAAGTAGTTTGAAATCGTTGCAAAAGACACTGCCATTTTTAAAACTAACACCACCACCAAAAGGTATCACGATTGTGAAACACATGACAATAGGAAAAGCTAAAACACACATATTAAGCAATTACTACATTCCACACACTGTGCTCAGCCTTTATATTTAATTCCAGCACAGTGAAGTATTATTCTGATAGTACAGACGAGGAAACCAGGACTTAAGGATGTCATACCACATGCCCAACCTTAAGAAACTTGGATGGAAAACACTGAGAAACAATAAGATTGCTAAAAAGAGGAATATAGTCTAGTGTATACTAGCTGACAAGTCAAGACTTGGATGCTAGTTTAGCCTTCCCACTTACTGTAACCTTGGACAAGGCATTTCTCAGGTTCTATGGAACAAGAGGATGTTTGACTACATAACCTAGCTCCAGATTTTTATTTTACATAGGGAACTAAAAAGAAACTGTTACAAAATGTATTCTCAGCAGCCACTGAAAGGAAGAAGCATATTTAGACAACTTTGTTGCTTTAAATAAAATAAAATTTTAAAACTCCAGTCCTGAAAACAGGGAAATATATTTTAAGAAAAATTAAAAACACATAGATTTTAGGACTCTCATTTGGTTTTATTACAGTGAGCTTTAAGAAAACAAATGTTTGAAGAATTCATCAACAATGTTACCCACCCTCTAAATGAGTTACCAGAAACCTCTTTCTCATAGAGTGCCTTTCTACCAGATTCTAGTAAAAGGAGTTGAACTCCTCATATCTCCAAATCACAAGCACGAAAGGCAGGCTCTAGAAACTATCCTTCCCAAAACTATAATGTCCAGATTTTGACTAGCTAAGGGGAGGGGAAGACACAATCTAGGGTACAGACAGCTAGACTTTCATATTTTAAAATGGATCAATTACTTTTTTAAAAATATAGTAGGCCAGGTGCAATGGCTCATACCTGTAATCCCAGCACTTTGGGAGGCCAAGGCAGAAGGAAGGCTTGAGCCCAGGAGTTTAAGATCAGCCTAGGCAATATAGTGAGACCTGTCTCTCCAAAAAGCAAAAAAGTTAGCTAGGCATGATGGTGCACACCTGTAGTCTCAGCTACCCAAAAAGCTGAGGCAAAAGGATATAGCCTGAGGCCAGGTGGTCAAGGCTGTGGTGAGCCGTGATAATGCCACTGCACTCCAGCCTGGGCAAGAGACCTCGACTCAATCAATCAGTACTGTATTACACATAACTTTACCAGTTACCACCATCTTAAGAAGAAAAAGTTGTTACATGCCCAGCATCACTGCACTGTATGAGTGATTAGTACTTTGTAAGAACAAATGATAAAAAAAAGATAATATAGGAAGGGTCACTGCTCTTCTAGAGCAACAATTCTCAAATGGAAGAGGGGAGGAGAAATTCATATGTCCAGGAAACATTTGGTAAAAGCTGAAGATATTTTTGGTTGCTACAATAGGAGACAGTGAGTTACTGGCATCTATTAGACAGATGACAGGGACGCTACCAAACATTCTGCAGTGCACAGGAAAGCCCTCAAAACAGACTTATCTAACCTAAAATGGTAGTAGTGCCAGGGTTTGAAACCCTGCTATAGAGCCAAATGCAGTCAAATGCTTGATTTGCTCAGTCATTTGGATTTTCAAGCTATACACCAACAGTTGTAAAAATACATAAATCTGTATTACTGAAATTACTGCAGGAAAAAAAATAACTTGGTGTTTACATATCAAACTCTTAGCCACAAGCTCCCTTTGTATCCTACTTAAACAAGTTTTTATTATAATAGTAATATTCTTTGTAACCTCCAAATTTTTAGAAATATCTTTTGTATTACAATGGAACAAAATTATGTATCCTGATGTGTTTACATAAAGGCTGCATAGTTTAGAAATAGAAGGGGGACTCAAAAAAATCCCAGAATTTATTTATAAAAAATTGTGTATTTATTCTTAAATGTTTAAATTTCAATCACCTTCAAAGTACTCTATGTTTGATGTAATACACCTATCAAGACTTATTTTCCATTGCTCAAAACGGTTTTTGAACTCATCAATTTTGAAGCCTTTTAGTGCTTCTGATGTTTTTTATTTCACCTCTTCCACATTAGCAAAATGTTTCCCTTTGAGAACTTATTTCATTCAGGCAAATGAAGAAAAGTCTCTTGGGGAGAGATCAGAGAATAAAGAGGGTGGGGCACGGGGTCATGCCATCTGTGGTCAGAAACTGCTGAACATTCAATGCGGTGCTGGGAGGTGTGTTCGTAAATCACCCATCATGAAATGGGCAAACACTATGCAATCTCCAAAAGAAAATCCACTGAAGCCAAGCGCAGTCTCTCACAGCAATGCTAGCTGGTACACTAATGCTAATGGGTTCCTAGAACACTTAGCTAGAGGGGGAAGCCTGTACTACAAAGGCCCTGCCCTCCTAAAGATAATTCCAGGTGTTTTGAAGTCCCTCCCTTGTATAATTTCCTATATAAACACAAAGTGATACTTACACTGACACATAGCAGAGCTATCTTTATACTTTATGGGGTAGACAATATCATAATGATTTCCATTTGAAAAACACAGCAATACCTGAAAGGGAAAAATAAAAGATACATTTCAGTCCCTTATATATAAGACATTTACAAAACAATATATATCTCCAATGCCTGAGTTACTAGATCATTTCCAAATAGAAAGTGAATACTTTAGACTATAAAGCTCCAATGTTGTTAAACTATGTTACACCTATATGCTGAAATGCTGGACAGCCATTAAGCATTCTAAATAACTCATGGAAATGTTTATAGGATCACAAAAAACAAACACGATGTATGCAACCAACATGTTTTCAACTACCTACAGAAAAGAAAATTAAAACACTGTAAGATAATAGAACCTTATTAATGCTATACCCTAAGAAGCAAAATCAAAGATAAATTTTTTCTGCTTTACAGCTTTATACACACACAAATATAATTGTGTGTGTATATATACTATCTAAATTGTCCATTACATATGCAAAGAGATATGCACATTGTTTTTTTGGGGGGGGGATATGTTATACTTCAAAAACTCTTCAGATCTAGGTCAAAATCCCTTAGAAACCCCTTAGTGGTATTATAATATTAATAACTTATTTCACTTGATTCTCCTGCTCCTTACCATCATTAGCATGGTGACACACAGGTCACTTCAACTTGGCCTGCAGGATTCCTACATAGCTAATTAATACAAAATTATTTTATAATGAATTAGTTGGTATTTTTTTTCTTTCTAGGCTTCACGAAATTTTTCAGTTGTTTCTGCTTTATGACTAGATAATGCAGTCATACCCCTGCAGGTGAAATTGTCTTTATAATGGGAAATATATATGATCAAAGTATTCCTGGATGTCAAGGCAGAACCTATTTTCATAAGTATTTCACTGTTCAATGTGTATATTGTCAAAAAGCAACAGCTTCACCATCAGATACACTAGTGTCTCATAATTCTGTGTCCCTACTGAAAGGTTATAAGAAGGGTTCAATACAGCAGTTTACAGGGACAAAAAAAAAGTGATGATTAAAAGGAACTTTTAAAAACTCAAGAATACTATAACAGAAATATTTCGAAAAGTCATTTAAAGTTATAGTGTAGGAGGTCAAGGTAGCAAATTAATGGTTCTCGTAAGTAAATCCTTTACAAACACTGAAAAATCCTTACCTTTTCAGGAAAATTATTTTCAGTTACTTGTGAAGGAGAAACATTTGGTTCCCGATAAATTATAAAATCTTTCCTGAAAATAACATTTAGAAATTACCTCTAATGAATTATACTTCATGAATTTAAATTTAAAAAATCATTCATTTATTCCCCAAGGGCCTAATATGTGCCAGGTAATATTCCAAGCAGTAAATAAAAGATAATCATGAAATAACTAAGTCATAAAATATCTATATGAAAGTAAAGTTTCTAAAATATAAAATTTCAACTATAATTGTATATATAGAGAATGCACTTCAGATATAGTTCTAAAGGGAGGACCCAAAATCACAGAAATCGTGAAGATAAAATTTAAATGGCATTTTGAAAAGATAAATAAGGATTCACCTGCTCCTCTACTAGGCAAAAACAGTAAAACTGACCACAACAGAGGCATCCCAAATTCAAAAAGCCAAATTCAAAATGTTCCGAAACCCAAAACTTTTGGAGCGCCAACACAACATTCAAAGGAAGGTGTAGTAGAGTATTTTGGATTTCAGATTTTCAAATTAGGGGATGTTCAACTGGGTAAGGGTAATGCAAATATTTAAAAAGTAAAACAAAAAATCCAAATTCAAAACACTTCCGTTCCCAAGCACATCATAAGGGCCATTCAACCTATAATAGAGTAATTCAGTTCTGTTCCCATAGCCATTCAATGCTAGTGGCCCCGAAAAAGGAGTAAATATTGTACCCCACATCTTTAAAATAAAGAAAAAACAAAAAAGAAAGTAGTAAGCTAATTCTCTATAAGGTTGATAAGTTATATATTACAGACATAGCCTGAAAAATACGCTGTAACCTTTTCCAAACGTATTTTGAGAATTAAAGTGTCTAAGCACGGACATATCTAAATGTTGAAATCTAACTGATGCAATTTTTAAAAACCTCAGAAAAGGTATTTCATAACCAAGGTATAAAATAGCTTTGCTATTTTAACATTTTTAATATAATGAAATATACTAATTCCAACTGTTTTCATTTTTGTTTACTTATTTTATTACAGTGTTTACCTGTACATAAGAGAAAGGGCACTTATTTCCACTTGTCCTACCCATTCCTGTATTGGAGAAAAAAAAAAGTTGGCACATAAGTGTCTCACACTTTTTACAATACACTTGATATCTCTTTATGTACCTTTATACAACATACCTCATGTGTTTTTAAAGCTCGTTATTATTAGAATTGTGACTATAATCAAAAACATTTATATAAAAACAGGCCATAATACATATAAAAGGCAGTCCAAATCTCTGTGCAAAAATCTATAGTAACAGGAAGAGGGTACAATGACAGTTCCTACTGGTGTGGCAAGACCACTAAGTGATATCTAAGTGGAGAACTTCTTGAAGGACAGAGCTTGGCACACAATATAAGTACAGATAATAAAACGTTGAACAGAAAATCAGGCAGTATCAAAAAAAGGGCAGAAAGTCTTTTGTCTTTGGGGTGAATGAAGACACAAAAGAGAGTCGTGTACTAGCTATTGTTTTGAAGGGAAATTCTACACTCCTTAAGGAAGACACTTAAACCCTTTCTGGAAGAAAAATGGCCAGTACATTTCAAAATTTTAAATGCCCATATACTCTTTTTTGAGACAGGTTCTTACTCTGTCACCCAGGCTGGGGTGCAGTGGCACAATCACTGCTCACCACAGCCTTGACCTCCTGAAACTCAAGTAATCCTTCCCTAGCTGCCTCCCAATTCCCGGGAGCTGAGACTACAGTCATGTGCCACCACACCTAGCTACCTTTTTTTTTTGTAGAGACAAACTCTCACTGTGTTGCCACCATCGTCTGGTCTCGAACTGCTGGGTTCAAGCAATTCTCCCACCTTGACCTCTCAGAATGCTGGGATTAAATTAGGTGTGAACCACTGTGCCCGGTTTCCATATACTCTTCGACCCAGCAATTCAACTTCTATAAATCTATCCTAAAGAAATATTTTTTATGTACACAGAGGTATAATCAATAAACAAATCTACTGCTGGTAAGTTATCTGTAACTGTGTTAAAAAGAAAAAGAAAAGCCCTAAGATTCCTAAGGAATAATAAAATAATTTATGGCTCATCCACCATACAGATCATGTAATCACTGAAAAGAATGAGGTATACTCATATGAAATTACTTGGAAAGATCACGCTCAAGACTATTTAAAAAAAAGGCCAGGCACAGTGGCTCAAGCCTGTAATCCCAGCACTTTGGGAGGCTGAGGCGAGTGGACTGCCTGAGCCTGAGGGTTCAAGACCAGCCAGGGCAACTTGGCGAGACCTTGTCTCTACAATAAATCAAAAAAATCAGCCGGACGTGGTAGCATGCACCTGTAGTTCCAGCTACCTGGAAGGCTGAGATAGAAGGATCGCCAGAGTCCAGCAGGTTGACACTGGGGTGGCTGTGGGCGTGCCACTGAACTCCAGCCTGGGCGACAGAGACTCCAACTAAAAAATAAATAAATAAATAAGTTGTAGTAAAATAACTTTATCTGTGTAAAACAAAAAGGTATACTTATTGGTTCGTATGTATCTGTGTGTGTATAAAAAGGGGATGGGGAGGATGCACTCTAAATTGGCAGCAGAGACAGGGAAGGCAAAATTAAGAAAAATAAAGTATTTTTACTCTTCAAACTGTAAACCTCTATATTTTAAAATCCTGTACCATAAGAATATATTCCTATAGTACTAGTGAAATTAGTAAAGATGTAATTCATCAAGAACCACTAAAAGCAATGAGTTGCCACTTCTTCCTTGTAAGAAAAATAAAGAAAAGGTTTTAGACAATGTTTTTATCTTAGGACGATCTTTTCATTTTAAAGCTCTTAAAAGTTGGTTCTGATTGTCAAAAAAAAAAATTAGAGCCGGGCTCGGTGGCTCAGCCTGTAATCCCGCACCTTTGGGAGGCTGAGGTGAGTGGATTGCCTGAGCCCGAGGGTTCGAGACCCGCCTGGGCAGCGAGACCTCATCTCTACAATAAATCAAAAAATCAGCCGGGCATGGTAGCACATGCCTGTAATTCCAGCTACTTGGAAGGCTGAGGCGGAAGGATCGCCAGAGCCCAGCAGGTCGAGGCTGCGGTGGCCGGAAGCGGCCACTGCACTCCAGTCTGGGCGACAGAGTGAGACTCCAACTCAAAAAAAAAAAAAAAAATTAGGTACTATGTATTTAAACAGACTTCTTAAAATAGGCCTTAGTCTAGCAATAATGATTCTCATAAACTGCTACAAATGACACCCCTCTGGTGTAGAGAAAATTCTCCGGTGACATGAGTTTATTTAGATCAAACACACAAGCTACATTTCTAATGTATGCAAAATATATCACTTTAAAAAATGGAAAATTCTATCAGTGTCAACAAAATGCTACATGAGAATAATGCACTTTCTGTAACTAATCTTCAGAATAAATTGTTGTAGTCTGGTTAGATAAAAAATAGATATCATGCCGGGCTTGGTGGCTTAACCTATAATCCCGCGCCTTTGGGAGGCTGAGGTGAGTAGATTGTTTGAGCCCGCGGGTTCGAGACCTGCCTGGGCAGGCGAGGCCTCATCTCTACAATAAATCAAAAAACCAGCCGGGCGTGGTAGTGCATGCCTGTAATTCCGGCTACTTGGAAGGCTGAGGCGGAAGGATCGCCAGAGCTCAGCAGGTCGAGGCTGCGTGGGCCAGGAGCGGCCACTGCACTCCAGTCTGGGCGACAGAGTGAGGCTCCAGCTCAAAAAAAAAAAAAAATCATAAAATATCTTTTCTAGGTAGTGTTAGTTTAAAATTTTTTTTTCTTAAATTTTTAAATTGATGTTCTACTACCATTGTCTTCTACCTTAAGGTTATAATTTTATTTACTCAGCACTTTTCACGTTTGATATATATCTTTCTTGTGGGTGAGAGAAAATAATATCCTCAAAATATGTTTTAACAAGTAAGCCATACTATATCAAAATTATATAATAATATATTTTTAAATAGTCATCAACACTAAGTTTTTGCTCTTCAAAAGATACTGTTAAGAAAGTGAAAAGCTAAAATACCAACTGGAAAAATGTATTTGCATAATAGATACCCAATACAAGACTTATAACCAGTACAAAGAACCCATAAAATCCAGTAAGACCAACAGCAATAAAAAATGGGCAAAAATTCGTGACAGACATTACATCAACAAAATTAACTGGATGGCAAATGAGCACATAAAAAGACACTCACTATCATTAGAGAAAGGCAAGTTAAAATCACAAGAAGGGTTGGTAAAGAAGTGGTGCAAGTAAAATTTTCATATATTGCTAATGAGAAAGCAAAATGGTACAGCCACTTTGGAAAACAGTTTGGCAGGTTTGTCATTAAGTGAAACATATATTTACCGCATGACCCAGCAATTCCACTCTCTGGTCATAATCCAAGAGGAAAGAAAACATTTGCCCACACAAAGATTTATAATAACCTGTTCATAGCTTCTTCATTTTTAACAGCTCAAAGCTGGAAAAAAGACCTATGTATCAATCATCTGGTGAATGGTTACGCAAATTGTGATAGACACATACACATAAAGGGACCACCTGGCAATCAAAAGGATAAAACTACTGATAAACAAATGGATGAATTTTAAAGTGTTTCCAATATGCTAAGTAAAAGAAGTCAAACACATAAGGCTACAAACTGTAACATTCCATTTACAAGCATCTAGAAAAGGTAAACCTTAGAAAGCAAATCAGTGTTGCCCTGAGCCAGAAGATGGAGATTAAATGCAAAAGGGCATGAGGAAATTGTGAAGTGATGGAAATGTCCTATATGATGTTTGTGGTAGTGTTTACGCTCATGGATACATTTGCCAAATCTCATCAAACTGTACATTTAAAATTGATAATTGATGAATTTTATTGTATTTCACCTCAACAAAGCTGACAAAAATATATTCTTCAAGTCTGGGGAATTTTCCCATTAAAATGCTCTGTTATTATCTTAAGAGGATAAGGATGTTTCTCTAAGAACTAGAGGAAGCAAGTGAGTTTATCCATCAACTAACCACCAATTGAGTTTGTTTTGATTTTATATACTCCTTATATAAGGGAGGCAAAAAACAGAGTAACAATGAAGATTTATAAGTGTTGCTAATAATGAAGAAGGAACAACTGTTCAGAAGGCACCTAAAACATCTGGAGAAGAGGTCTGACAGACTGGAGAGAGGTATTGTAAGAGTAAGTCTTGTTTGTCAGAAAGAAACCTGGTCAACGGCACCATGAGGATGCACAGACAACCTGTCCCATGTGTTCAAAACCACACCAACTTCAGCACCAGCCTTTCAGATCCCAAATCAAGTTGGTCTCAGTTCAGTTCACAATGCCCCATTTCCCCAGTCTCCTCTCCACTCCTCTCCTGGCTCAGACCCTCATAGCCCAGTAGCCTGAACTGCTGCAGAGGTTACTGTAAAATAGCACTGCAGAGTTTTTCTGATACAAAGTAATAAATGACGTTTGTCATTTCTTATATTTTCTGTAAAGGAAGTAAAAAAACAAATCACCTATAATATCTGGCACCTGGCGAGAACAACTGTTAATATTTGATGTTCATCTTTCCTATCTGTCATACATAATGCAATGTGGACTTACTCATTCACACACAAACTGATCATCAGTTAGGCACCCCAAATTGAAAGGTAACTATGGAGATTCCAAAGCAATGAAAATACGGGATGCTTGCCTTCAAAGAGGCTTATAAACTAAGAGATAAATATGTAAACTTTAGGAAAATGAATTTGTGATCATAGTATACTGGTAAAACTCAACTTTGAAAATACATAAAACTAGAGTCAGGTAGGCTCAGAGAAAAAGCTATTTGTCTCCAAAACTGAAATAACACTGTTCTTATTTCTTTTTACACTTAATATGATGTATACATTTTTCCATATGTTAAACAATTTTAAAATGGGTTTTCCTGCCTCTGGTCTCATCCCACCTCAAACTATCGTTACACAATATTCTTTCACCTATCCATTCAGTCAACAAAATGGCAGGTATAACTCAACTCTGCGGCACAGCAGTGAACAAAACAGACAGAATTCTGTTCATGGAGCTTAATTCTAGTAGAAACCAGAAAAAAACATATACGGTATATCACATGGCATAAGTGCAGTGGCTCACACTGGTAATCCCAGCCACTTTGGGAGGCAGAGACAAATGGAGTGCCTGAGTTCAAGGGTTCGAGACCAGCCTGGGCAACTTGGCAAGACCTCTACTCTACAATATATCAGAAAATTTGCCAGGCATGGTGGCGCATGACTGTGGTTCCACCTACTTGGAAGGTCGAAGTGGAAGGATCGCTTAAGCCCAGCAGGTGGAGGCTGCGATGGCCATGAGCGTGCCACTACATTCCAGCCTGAGCAACAGAGTGAGACTCCAACTCAAAAATAAAAAATATTTTTTTTAAAAAATGGCATAAGCACTACAAAGAAAAATAAAGCAGAGAAGAGAGATAGGGAATATGTTGGGGGCTTAGAGTTATAAATTTAGATGTGGTAATCACTACTCTCACTGCCCACATCAAAAACCTTTCATGGGTTCCCAATGCCAAATACCCAGGCCCAGAGACCGCGATTCAGGTCTAAAATAGGGGCAAAGGAAACTGCATTTTTCTTTATCATGTGGTTTTAATACACATAACCAGCATGTCAATTTTGAGAAACGCTAGCCCAAAGCATAAGCTCCAGCTACTGAGCACTGCACTGAAGGCTTCTTTCTCACCCTCATGCTCCATGCTCTACACAAACTGAACTGTTTTCTGAATCTGCCTTGCTCAATTTACACTGCCTGGAACGCCCTTCAGCCTAGGCATTTCCTATTTAGCATCTATTCCGACTTCAAACTGAACTCAAGCTCCTAATTTTTCCATCCAGCTGGAAATAAAACTTAAATGCCTACAGCATCATAACGATACCTCTTGTGACACATATACTTTTCTAATTCATATTTGGCATTCTTTCCTATAATGGGGAAACCCTTCGGTTATTTCCTTTATCTCTGCATCCCCAGGGTGACTAGCAATTCTTAGCCCATAACAAGCACTCAAATTAGTGTTAGGGAACCAAATGGATACACCAATCAGTGATCAAACACCCTTGTTCCCACAGTAGACTCCCTTCACTCCCTAACTCTTCCTAGCTTGTTCCTTTGCCAATGTTATTATTAACTTAATGGTAGATGAAATCTTAACATTCTAAATGGCATTCCAAAATATTTGGATTTTTACAGTGAGAACATTAGTTTTGTAAGCAGAAGAAGCCTTTTAACAGCATGAGTGAGAAAGTGTGGCAGCAGGAGTTGGTGGGGAAGTGCTGTCCTCTTCCTCATGCCTTCCTCTTTCACAGGCTGATCATGGGAAGGTGATCCTGCATAAAAGAACTCTGCCTTCTCAGCTACCTAGGAAGAAAGCAACTTTGCCTCGTCCAAGTCTCTTACACACACCAACGCAGCATTCTGAAAATCATCACCAGTGTTATTTCAGATCTTTTGTGCTACATTCACATGCCATTAAGACAAAGACAAAGATAGCACAACTCTGCCTTAGTGAAGC
The DNA here is from genome assembly GCF_000164805.1 of Carlito syrichta. Taxonomy (NCBI): domain Eukaryota; kingdom Metazoa; phylum Chordata; class Mammalia; order Primates; family Tarsiidae; genus Carlito; species Carlito syrichta. The sequence continues at coordinate 490,521 of NW_007258448.1, read as the reverse complement.
AACCCCTAGTATACAGCTCCACTGTCTTCCAATTAAATGCGGCATAAAATGTACACCTAAGACATCTGCAGAAAATGTTTACAGGAAAATAGGATATACTGTCACTGTAATCCCTCTATACTCTGTGATATTAATCTTTCATTATAATGAATTTTAAATACATTACTTGCTACAGAAAAACATAAATATAAAAGAAAATTATTGCATACCTGTGGATTTTCCAAACGCTTTAAATACTCTTCAAATGACCCTTCTATAAACTGCAAAAAATAAAGTCTATTAAAATGTATCTAAGAAATGTGTCAAAACAGCAGTTAACTATTTCACTGTGTGAATAATGTTCGCTTTGAATTATTGAGTTTGTACACAAAGCTAGGCTATACATCAGTATTACTGAAATATATATATAATCTAATTATGAAAACACCAGCAATCATTAGTAAAGACCGTAAACCCACAAAGAATTTAAAGAAGAAAATGTCAGGAAAGGTTTCTTTGAAGAGTGACTCAAGGCTGGATGGACACAGGCAGTGGATATTTCAGAGTGGGTCAATGTGGCATGAGGAAGGAGGGAAGAACACTGTGTTGGTTAGACAGCAGCTACAGGTCAACTTGGTGGGGAGCTAAGCAGGACAAGAACCCAAACAAGGACCTGCTTATAGAGGGTCATGAGCCCAAGGAGGACTTTCAAACTAGATGGGAAAGGCAATTATAGGTCACTGCAGGTGACAGTCTGAACTGAGAAACGGCATGATGAAAGCAGTGCTTTAATTTGGTAGTGGCCAGTATGTAGAAGAGAATAAAACTGACATAATAGCTAAGAAATAGTATGGCCTAATAAGACATATGAGTTTCACTGTCTCTCAGGTCAGGTGTATAAAAAGAGAGTTAAGAACTAATAATGCTAAAGATATTTTGAAACATCAAGATTTTTCTAATGCCACTTGCTTCACTATTATTTTGATATTAAAAAATTGAGTTTACACAAGTTGTCTGATAACCCAAACTTTTTTGTTTCTCTCATAGCAATTACACTAAATTGAGAGAGCTCTAAAAGACATTGATCAGAACAATCAAATCCAATTTTATTTAAATTACAGTCCCAGGTAATTTAGCAAAGTAATATACTTTAAAACATTAAAGTACATTCACTAGTCTATAAAAGTCTTTTAAAGTATCCATGGATTTCTTTTTCAGATTAAGATTCTTTTATAGATTGTGTAGTGTCAAATTTTTTATAAGTGTCTTAAGTTTCAAAATATATTTATAAGAGACATTTATTTTAAACATTCCACCAATCAGAAGCTACTGTTCTGTGTTAAATGATTACTTACAGATTCTTTAAAAAGTACCCACAAAACCATTTAAAGTTTGAAGAAATCTAAGCAGAATTCGAACACAAGCCTGCATCCTATCTGAGAGACTCCTTTCTAAGCAGAAAGCATCTATCTAGGCCACAGATGAACAGTCAGTATTAAAGCATTATTCTTCCCATACCATCCCTTTCTAATCCTGGCCAACAGAAACTGCTAGAAGGTTTTTATTATAAAGAAAAGTCAAACATTTTCCCCTGGAACTTTCAGCCTCTGATCATACCTCATAAGATTATACAGACTAAATAAATATATGCAAACCACTGAAAACAATGCCTGGCACACAGTAAATGCTCAACCAATGTTAGCAATGTCTATTATTATCAGCAATGTCCATTATTATCAGTACATAATTATGCTCTGAGGCCAAAAATAGTCATCAATTCACATGTAATTTCTTAAAATATTTAAAGACCACTCCACTCCTCTTCCTTCCTTATCTAGTACTTTCTTACCTAGCCTCTCTCTATTTTTTTTTAATAAGACAAGGTTCGAAACCTATCAAAGAGGTAACTCTTCATCCAGGAATACATTTACTGTTCATCCTCAGCCATGGTGGCCAGAAAAATGTTATGGGCAATAATATTTTGCTTGAATACAGGAAACAACAATCCAAGAGCACATTCAATCTAAGAACTCTTTAACTTGTTAAGTTTTAGAATTTAATTATCTGCAGTGTGTCAATACTCTCTACCAGTCAATAAGCGAAAATATGATTGAAAGTTGTCAGGTTACATAACTCTAGGTCATAAAACCAATAACTAAAAAATCCTATAAGGTTTTGAGTATAATATGAAAATAGGTCATGGTGGTATCCTATTTCATAGCCTACTATCTACTACTATGAAAATTATATTAAGTTGTTAGACAACAACTTATTAACTATTAGATAATCACCACTTACATAATTATAGTGTTCTGATATGTGATTTCACAATGAACTCTGAAAATTAATCCATAAATGCCTTTTGATAAAATTAAGGGGCTCAGCACTACTTATGCTCAGTATATTTTTTATACTGAAAGTGCTAATCTTTTTTAATTCACAAGGAGTTACCAATTACAAAAACTGCTATTAACCACAATGCCCAATTCCCTGACCATGTCAAACAAAGGTCCAGATCATCCTTCCATCCCTTACAGCCTATAGTCTAAGTCCAGTGTCTAAGCATTCTAAACACTTAGATAGCATTTAGCTTTCTAAATGTCTGAATAAAAGAATAACACAAGGCCGGGTTGGTGATTCAGTCTGTAATCCCAGCACTTTGGGAGGCCGAGGCGAGTGGATTGCCTGAGCTGGAGGGTTCGAGACCAGTCTGGGCTACTTGGTGAGACCTCGTCTCTACAATAAATAAAAAATTAGCCAGGTGTGGTAGCATGCGCCTGTAGTTCCAGCTATTTGGAAGGCTGAGGCGGAAGTATTGCCAGAGCCCAGTAGGTTGACGTTGGGGTGGCGTGCGTGAGCCACAGCACTCCAGCCTGGGTGACAGAGTGAGACTCCAACTCAAAAAAAAAAAAAAGCCTAGAAAATAACATAACTGAATATAATTCGATTTAAGTTAAATACTGTTCTTGTTTATAAGTGTTATTTTCATAACCTGCATTAAGATCCAACCTGTGAAATTTCTACCAGAGCACTTTCTAAAGGTCAAAAATGTAAATGCAAATCAAGACACCATTACATGTCTGAAATTATATATTACCGCTTCAAATTTCTCTCTGTTCTCTCGAAGATAGTGAATACAGGCCATTCTGACTTCAACATGGCGAGACTGAGAGTGCAATACCTAAAAAGAAAAAGCAGTACACCATCAAGTATTTTGTTAAAAGTTGATTTATATTACAACTCAGTACCTTCTTTCCACCCAAAATATGAGTGTGAAATCAATAGATAAGTTTTCCTCCATTTCCCTTTCTATAATTTCAAGACCTTTACTCATTCTCACTGTATTATCTAAGCACAGTGATGACATGACAAAAACAGTAACACTTCTTAAGCTAGATGTCATTTTATAAAGAACTTATTTGAATTTCTTCTTTAGGTCACTAAAATAACTCCTTTGAGGACATCTTTGTAAACTTAAGATACTTTCTTCTCTGTGCAGCCCTCCAAAATAACTACAAGATAAAAAATTTCTTCTTCCCAATAAATTCAAACATCCTTAGTGGCTTTTTGTAAAAATTTAAGTCCACCATGGCTTCACAAAAATTAAGGCACTCATTTTTAAATACCTGGTTATCAAGTTTACAAGACTAGAAAGAATATTCAAGTGGGCAGCACATATGATACAAAATGTTGTGTTGTCATTCCAAAAGGCTTCCAGTTTGTTCTTATGCCCCAAATCGTAAGGCACCAACCTACCAAGTGTGATTCAGGTCCTCTCACTTTGTAGCCTCTATGTTCTTCTACTAAACAACCAGTTCAACAAAACATAACTTACTGACACTTGGTCTTTTACCAAAATTCTAAAGCTCTGAATTGAAACAAACTCATATTTCTTATCAAATGCTTAGAAACCATTTAGCTAGCCCCTAATTTTCACCATGCTTAAAGGGGAGATTAGCAGGTAACTCAAATGAAGGTATTCGTTGTACCCTAAAGGGTCAAGGTTCTAAATTAAAAGTGACACACTTGAAATAACATGTCTCAAACTACTATGAAGGACTCTTGAGAATTTATATTAATAGAAAGTAGCTTTAAAAGTTACAGATCCAGGTCAGGTGTGGTGGCTCATGCCTGTAATTCCAGCACTTTGGGAGGCCGAGGTGGGAGAATCGCTTGAGCCCAGGACTTCGAAACTAGCCTGGGCAATATGATGAGACCTCAACTCCTCAAAAAAAAATTAGCTAGGCATGATGGTGTGCACCTACAGTCCTAGCTCTAGGAGTCAGGAGGATTATTTGAGCCCAGGAGTTCGAGGTTGCAGTGAGCCATGATTGTGCCACTGCACAGTGAGACCCTGACTCAAAAAAAAAGGTGTTAAAGATCCAGTTGAGTGATTCTCCCTGTATGTTCAGGGTGAGTGAAAATTCAGGAAACGGGAGGCTCCAGCTGCACATTTTACAGTTCTCTTGGATAACAGCCAAAGCTCATTTTTACCCACAGAATCACAGGCACAATTGCCTGGATGGCTATTACAGAGAGATACACCAAAGATGCACCTGTTGAGATTAGCAATGAGTTTGTTTTCAGTATAATAGCCGGTTTTCAGCTTAACTGAGTGTACCTTCATTGCTGTCCTGTGACACTATTAAGAAGTACCCTCATATATTCTAAGCTTTCATGACCAGGACTGTCTACATGTAGGATAACCATCATCGTTTTTTTCTTGCCAATGCAACAAATGAAATTTAGCAACACTTCTTTCACAGGAGCTATGTTAGAAACTATTATGAATCAAGGTATTATTAGTATGAATAAATCAGTGTCATCTGATACGGCTTTCCTGCCATTAGCAAAGAGCTAATCTTAAAGCCATTTACCTCGTAACAGGTGGCAGACAAGTTAGTAAAGCTTATTTTCCATCAAAAACAATAGTGGGCATATCTATTGGGCTTTCTCGTCTTTTAATAAAGATTTTAGTACATGAAATCAACCTAAAGCTGTTTCAGAAGCAAAATTCTCAGCAACTTTCATAAAGTGGGGGATACTGATAATTTACAAAGCCAATCACTGCAAGAGAAGCAAGGTTAAATGGTAATTTTAAAAAATAAATTACTGTGCAAGTTTAAGGACATTCTGGAAGAATTCAAATGATATAATAAATATCTATCTTTGCAAATTATTATATACATGAAAATAAACTAGAATTAGACGGCTTTCTCATCTTTACTTGGGATAAGGTAGTGATAAACACTGGGAAAGGCTGAGACACACTGTTTTAGCAAGTCCTCTAAGAGTGTCCTATTTTTAGCTCCCTGGCTCTGGAGCTGATTCAGGTCAGGTCTCCTGCAGGCCCAAATCCACAAGTGTAAAAAGGAAATGGCCTATCTAAATCAGATAATTTGGAGGGAAAGACTTAATTCCTAACTCAAGTCTCCGCCTCCTCTTTAAAGACAGCCACTTGGGTTACTTACTCTGACTTTCTTAGAAATTATGAATATTTATCATGATTTTATAGGATAAATCGTTTAAAAAAAATTCTTGGTACACATTTTAAAACACAGCTTGAGGTTGGTGATCCTTCCTTCCCCCACCCCACACACACACACTTTGCCTTTGGCCATGCTGGCTACACTCTTAGTCCATGTCTGTTGAATAACTGAGCTTTCCTCAAAGTTCATGGTCTTGAGCAAAGCTCAGCATACTAAAACTCAGCAGAGCCACATAACTGGAGAGGGTAGTGCCTTATGCCTAACCTAAGTCCCATTACAGCAAGAAACAATAAAATGTGTTATCTGATGTTAACAAGGAGTTCTCAGAGCAACTAGCTCTGGCCTTCTTTCTACTTAAAAATAGAGATCCCACTACAATAATAGGCTCCTGCATAATCAAGTTTGCCAAATATCTCTGACATGCAATGCTGAAATCAGACACACCTTTCTGCTTCATGTAAATGAGGACTCAGATAACTCAAATCCAAATAAGTTCCAAGCTTCCCTTACACTATTAGAATGTCTACCTCCTTGCCTATCAAACTCTTGCTAGAGCTAAAAGTATATAATAAACATGGGCTGGATCCACTTCCATCTCTTCTGCTTCTGGAGGTGCTGAGGAGTCCAAGGAGGCTGGCTGAGAGAGAGGAAGCAGGACAGATGGAGATTCAGAAAATTCATAAATGGGGCAGATTGTTTACCTACTAATGGTAAGGTCTGGGGGTGGGTCGGTGTGAACATACCCCATAGTAACATTAAAACATCCCAAACTTCTGAAAAGGAGAGAAGTCTAATGAACTGAAAAAGACGGAGCCTGGTTTAGGAAGAAATATTTCAGTGAAAATGTCTGCAACACAATGCAGAGGTTCCTACCACTTAGATCAATTGCTTGTTTAAAAAAAAGAAAAAAAAAAACACTTTATGCTACTTTGGGAAATAAATGGTTGGCCTTTTGATGTTTAAAAATATGAGAATAGGCTGGTCTCCACATGTTAAGTCAAACATTAACTACCGAATAGAAATTTTTAAAGTTATTTTGCATTAAAAAAAAACCTGTAGGAAAGAAGATCAGACAAATCTTTAAAACCCCACAGCAGGGTGGGGTGGGTGTGGACAGGAGATCTTAAGCCAAAGGAAAGCACGCAGGAAAGGTATGAAATACACATCAGGACAGTAACAGGAAACTTTTCTCCAGCTTGTTCGGCAGCTATTTTTCAATACAGGATGGATTTCGGTGACTGCACACCTACAACACAGTGTTATATAACATGAAATAAGCTATCTCTTAAAAAAAAAAATCCGAAGTATGTTCCTAAGCAGCTGTATTAGAAAGTGGTTTTGACCCACTAACAAGGAAGAAATCCGCTCAAGGAGGCCTAGAGAGCCTCCAGCTACACCCTTCCTGCCACCGACAGCAGACAGACTTTTTTTTAAAAAGTAAATCCTCTTTGGTGCACCTACACTGCCTGGCAGAGCACGAACGACAATTCCCTCGCCCGACCCCACTGGCGCAAGAGGCTGTTTTCCCCAGACGGCACAGTCTGCCCTCTGGATTCCGGTGACACCGCGGGCTAGACCACCCCGCCCTCCAAAGTCCGGCGGCAGAGCAAGAGCCTTCCCCGAGTCAGGTGGGATCCGCCGCCGCCGCCTCCAGCCAACGTTTGCTTCACGGGGGTGAACGCGGCGCTCGTCAAAGAAAGGGAAGTGGGTGCGGAACGCAGCCGAAAAACCTCCCGTCGCCGGGTCCCCAGCGACAAATGACCTGTGCGAGCTCCGCGCAGGCCTCGCGGGGCGTCCCCGACCGGCCACCTCTTCCCCGGGAGCGGCGACGCCCAGCACCGGCGGGCCGGGGAGTTTCGATTTACACCTTCCAGACCCAAAGCGGCGCGGCCCC